>NC_092869.1:49396468-49439603 GCF_032062135.1 Pyxicephalus adspersus | reverse complement strand
GTGCCGGTGAAATATGGGGGGAGATTCATCTCTGGTGTGGTATCTCCTAATTTATGGTGATGGGCCCTCCCCATTTATGGGGGGGAGGGTAGAGGCTGCAGGTGAAATGGGTTCTCAAGCTGGTATGGGTAGTCGCGGCTGGGAACAAATAGCTAAGGATAGGGACGCAGTCCTTTTAAAGATGTGTGGTGTGGGCCGTGCCTTCGAGGGCCTGCAACCTGGAGAGAGTATGTTAGGAGGTACAGTCCTGTTGGGTTATCATGTGTAGGTTTACGGATGTTTTAATGATGTTGATAGTTGATTGATATCAATCGTTATATACAGAGTTAAAGTTAAGAAATGTATTTATATATATATGTGGAGTTATTTGGTATTGTATAAGTTATAATTTTAAAAGAAGGTTTTTTTGATAATTAAAGGTCACTCGGCCATTTTCCAAACGTGTGTGTGGTGCATTTATTGGGGGGGGAAGGAAGAATGGTCATGGAAAGGTGTGTGTTTGCCTGTAAAATTCCTAGGTACCTGGGTCATGGTAATTTGTGGGCAGTAGTCATAGGGGCAGTAACACTACTATAAATGGCCACTACTGTATCTCTGAAGCACCTCTGAAGGAAGAACATTTATGTGATAAAACAGAAAAAGTCAGACACATGAAGAGGTTCCATTTAACTCATAGTTAGATTGCATAGGGCTATGATTAAAGCCGCATACACACGTGCAATAATAGTCGTTGGAAAGGATCTTTCACAATACTTTCCAATGACTAGCACTGCACGATGCATGAACAAGCGCTGTACATACAGCACCGTTCTGCTCTATACAGAGGGGAGGGGGGGAGCGACGGAGCGGCACCCTGCTGCGCGCTCTCCCCCTTCCTTTGCATTGGGATTGTTAGTTGTCCATCGTCCGTGGATCCGTGGATGACTGATGCTGCACACACGCCAGATTCTCGCCTGATATCTGCCCTGAGCCGATTATCAGGCGAGAACCGTTGGAGTGTGTGTACGTAGCTTAGTTAGATCAGTGTACTCTCCTGGGGAAAGACCCCAGGCCATTCAGCGTTATTTCCATAATGGACAATGCAGGAGCTTAAGTAGCTGAGAGTGGGAAATACTTCTTCCAGATAGCATGGTTTTATAAGTCTAACTACAGTTACAGTATCTATTCTGATGAGATCTGATACAGTATCATTTTCACCAACAGCATTAGGAAAAACAAAAAATGACTGAAAAAACTTATCCACCAAAGTGGATGTAACACAAATCTTCCTTTAAGGAGTAAATCTGTTCATCTCGTTTAATCCATGTAAGATGACATCTGTATTTATCTCTCATTTTCCTTCAACATCCCACAGCTGATGTGTTCATGGCTGTATTTTGTGTGTCCATTTCTTGTAGCCTACCGACAACAATGTGGCTTGGCAAAGGTTCCTTCCCACTGGTCCCATTGCTCTTCTGCCTGTAAGTTGTATGTTTTACTCTGTCATTAATAATGGGGGCTTGTGAATTGGACAGGGTCCTTCCGCAAAATGCAATTTGCAGTCATATAGCTTAGTCTGTTGTCTATGTCTTCTGCTCTTGTCTAGCTCCCCTTGTGCTCCCTGTAGTTCACATGCCGTGCAAGTTTTTTGACCAACAACATTTTTGCTTCACCCTGACAGCTTTCAGACACTTGCAGTTCATTAGTCTGGTCCACATCTCCTGAACATGCTGCTGAACTTCTTGAGGTGGATGATGAAACCTTTGTTGATGCTGTCAATTCAGCTTTTGTAAGTATATTTCCCATTAATAAACTGAAGCGTGCAGAAATTGTTCAATTCATGTCTATTTTGATATCCATGAAACTCAGATGCCTGTATCAAGTCTTATGCAATATTTAAAGTATATATTACCTGCCCTAAAGTCACAAATGCTTCCTCATTTTAATCTATCTATGGCAGGGCAGTGTTCCCATTTTCTGGAGTTCTGTTGTCTTTTCACAATTCTTGATAAAGATGTTAGAAATAACATTGCAGTATGCATTAGACTTAGGAGAGCACTGTATTTTAGGATGAACATATTTTTTTGTGCTTAGTATAAAAAAAAAAGTAGAAAAGTAGCAGGTTTTTTTTAGCAAAAGATTTAAGTGTATCTTTCAAATAAATACAATGTGGGTGACACAAAATTCATTAAAGTGCTATAAAAAAGCAAACATGCTAAAAACACAAAATGAACCATGAAGGCATCCCTCAATATAATATTAATAGGGATATGCCTCGCTTACTAAACAAAAACAAAGTCGTCTGACTAAATGTTGCAGCAGAAGTACAAAAGGCTTGAAAATCTCAATCCCGACGCATTGCACCAGAAGGCTTTATCAGGGGATGTGCAAGGAGAGTCCGAGCATCTGTACAACAAAGTATAAACGGAGATGATCATAAATGTCATACATAATTGGACATAAAAGTAAAATATTAGTGGATGGTCAGACCAGAAATATATAATTACATGATAAACATTTGGGTGTCCCTGCACAATGTGTGAATCGATGTATATCATTAACTTATATTGTACAGTATATATGTAAATCTGGTCTCAGTATGTAGTATTCTGCATACAAACAAAATGTGCGAAACGTGTCGGGATTGAGATCTTTGAGCCTTTTGTACTTCTGTTGCAACATTGAGTCAGAGGACTTATTGTTTAGTAAGCGAGGCATATTCTTATTATTATAATATTGAGGGATGTCTTTATAGTTCTATTTTACCATGTTTGCTTTTCTTATACCACTTTAATGAATTTTGTGTCACCCACATTGTATTCATTTGAAAAATACAATTAAATCTTTTGCCAAAAAAACCCTTTTCTACTTTTTTCATACTTTGACTCATTACGGGGTTGGCTGCTATATCGTTCATATCATAGGTTGGGTCACCTACTCTATTTCTCGTATGTTTTTTTTGTGCTTAGTAAACAAATATATCAAAACAATTTAAATCATATTTTTACCAGACAAAAGGGGAACAAAAACAGTTTGTCATTAGGGGTTATATATAAACATTTATTATTTTTATTTTTCTCTCTTTGCTTTGTCACAGTGGAGCAGTGAGCACCACTCAGAATTCATCTCCTCTGCCAGTTCGGTTTTACGCTCAGTCTTATCCCTCCTGATGCCAAGCGGAACCTCTGCACGCCAGCTTCCTCCCAGTGTCTCTGGTGTGGGTAAAAAGAGTAGGGCTGCTTTTCCGCTGGGATTAGGTCATGCTACTGAATATGTGCGCCATCGGGTGGCTTTAATAGGGTGAGCAGACATCAGTAGATGATTTAACATCCCTGATTATTAGTACATAGAAGTAATAATATTGTATATTGTTTTTAGAGACGCTGCACACAGAGTACACCCGCTGGCTGGACAGGGAGTTAATTTGGGCTTAGCTGATGTGGCCAGTTTACTCAGTCATCTGAGCAGCGCTGCATTTGATGGACGAGATTTGGGTAAGCACAGTTCAGTTATGTCATTCACTTAAAGATTAGAACAGAGCTATATGGAATCATGTGTAAACGTATTGCTATAGTGTAAAGTAAAGCTTTCCCAAATGAAATATGGACCTGGCATTTCTGACCACCTTCCATAAACTGCACAACCGTTTTTCAGATAATGTGGCCTAAATACATTTTAAGCTAATGACCTAAAACAGTAATTTATACATTTTGTTAATATAACTTAAAATCTTATATTTGTAATATGGTATAACTATTTTTTGTGTTTCCTGGTGCTCTGCTCAGTAAGAACCAGTTGACGTATCAACATGTCTTTGAGTGTCCTGATGCATTATAGCCAACCCATACAGTGTCATTGTGCCCCTGCATAGGTGCCCTTACACCATGCAATGTCGGTGTAACCTTGTACTGTCACTGAGTGCCAACCCATTCAGTGCCATTGTGCTGCTTTATAGTTCACACCACCCTACTTAGTTTCCTAGTGTCACTGTGAAGTCATTGTAAAAGAAGCCATCATAAGGGCTGCATAAAAGTGGGGCCCAGTGGATCTGCATGCAGCCAAAACTTACTTTTGCACCAAATAGCAAAGATGTCAGCACTCAGGGTTCAATAGATATCCCTTTACTGTGGTTCCACAGTATGACATTGTTGCTATTTGAAATTGTAAGGTCTCATTATTGTTGTGTGCCACACACTTGTTCATTGCGTGGGGCGTTTGTGCAGGTTAGTATATATATAGCAAATCATCCCACATGCTTATACCCTACCATCAGTATTCCACAACATGGTTATTTCTAGGATTCTGTAGTGAAAACCTGAAATAGGCTGGGCCTAAAAGATGTTCCTCTAATTTTCAAGTTTTCTCCAAGCAAACACAGTGACAGATTTATTTCATCCAGAGCTGGTGTAGATTAGAGTTTTATTTTCACTGAATAAATTAAAATGATGCATCTTCACATAGAGACCAGAAAGTTAATAATGCCTCTTCAGGTAGTGGAAAAGATAGCCTTAGCTAAAACTGATCTCATAGTAGCTGACTTTGGGAAGGCTTAGGATCCTTTAACTGATTGCTGCTTGTACCCCCTACACTAGAGAATAAGAGCCTCTTCATGTGTACTTTATGTACCAAGAGATCCGGTTTTCATTTTGGATATATTGTGTCTCCCTTTTACTTAATATATGTGAGCCATAAATGTCAAAAGCTGCATAGTCCTCTACAGCAGTTCACCCTTCAGATTTCCAGCAACTCATGGAGGGTCTTGAGCTCTCAAGTCTACTTTTTAACTTTGTCAAGTATGTTAATAACCTTTGCAGCACCCAGGGTTAGGCTGCACACACACACGCAATAATTGACGTTGGAAAGGATCTTTCACGATCCTTTCCAACGACAAACTACTGCACTATGCATGAACGAGTGCTGTACATACAGCACGGTTCTGCTCCATGGAGAGGGGAGGGGGAGAACAACGAGCGGCACCCTGCTGCGCGCTCTCCCCCTTCACTTCCATTAAGATCGTTTGTCGTCCATCATCCGTGGATCCACCAGGACGGCCATTAGGACAACGGGCGCTGTACTCACGCCAGATTCTCATCCGATATCGGCCCTGAGCAAGTGTGTACATAGCCTTACTCTCAGGACCTGATCCCTCTTTAGACATGCTCATCTATACCACAAGTGGCAAAAACTCACTAATTTTTTTCACATCTTTCCATCCTTTGTCCCCAGATGGGGAAGCCATTGATTTGGGTGCCAGAAATGAATTATTAAGGCTGTATGTTCATTCTTTCTAATATGACCAGATTATTTGTGGTTATTTTATCTAACATGTCTAATTGGATAGTAGATATTCTTTTCCTAGAATGTGTTTCTCTACTTGATTTTTAATTTGCAAACCTATTGTCATAAAATATTGTGATAAGGTTAAAACCCCTTTTTTTTTTTGACAATCTTGGATACAGTTAGAAAAATTTCCTCTCACTTAGTTTTTAATGTAAGTGAGAAAAAATCTGCACCAGGAAAAAACAATAAAAAGCTAACTAAGGTTCTAGGGTTATCCCCTACCTAATGTAAAATTTGTATCTTTACTATTGTCTGAGAGTTTTCTTCCTGTCCCTGACTTGATAGTAAGTAAAAAAATCTCTGCAACAAAACCTCCGTCCGCATTAAAAATTTGGGAACTAAATTTCCACCTAATACATTTGTAATCGGGCCCGACTTTATTGCAAAAACGGCAGGTAATGTCCTTTCTGCAATGAGAAATCTTACCTGCCCAATCCCTGTCACTTCTGTCACAATTCACTGAGTTACGTCAGCCCAGATAATCAAAATGGCCAAAGAAAACAGGGAAGAGGATGGCTGTGAGTATTCACTGGGTTTAGTTCTGCTTTAAAACCTGACAGAAGTTTTATCCTTCCCTACTCAGGATCCACAAGACATCTCCTTGCATATGAGACAGAGCGACAGCGCCAGAACCTCCCTATAATGGCTGCTATTGACTTGCTGAAAAGATTATACAACACTAAGCAGCCTCCAATTGTTCTTTTGCGCACTCTTGGTCTCCAAGCTACGAATGCAATGACACCACTTAAGGTAGGCTGGCTTTCCTACTGTATGTGTTGTGAGTTCCTAGGTGTGGTGTTTGGGCTTCTCTAACTGTATTTCTGTGTCACTTCTAGGAACAGATCATGGCCTTCGCCAGTAAGTGATGATGCTGCTTCATTCAATGACAATCAATGTATGTTTGTTATTTTCCTGATTTTTTTTTTTTTTTGTTTGTTTTTCATTTTTTTTTTTTTTAATAAAGATATGTTTTCAGTGATTTGAAATTCTTTTGCTGTTAACTGTCTTCTGTAACATCAGGGAAAACAATTAAATAACTCCATTGTGATCCACCTCATTTTTTATACATCATTATCATGGCTTGTTCTTAGCACTGGAGGTGGAGGAAAGCTGCATCTTTATTTCATTCCATATGTATGGAATTATGGAATTCTTTGGAAGCATGGGTAAAATCAAACTTTTTTATATTTATTTTTTTTTGTTTTAATAATGTTTCCACTGACATGCATAGATATAAATTCCAATACAAATCAGTGACTTATAAAGTATTTAACACATAATATACTGAGATCATTACATTATTACATGAACTAAAAAAATATTAGCTTGTTACAGGCGGTCAATGAAAACTGCATAATATTCTATGTGATCAGGAGATGAATTTATATTTACTTTAGGCTCTCTGCTTTTTTCTGCATATAACATAAAATCTTAGGAAAACAATAATGAAATTCAAGGTGTACAACATGACTTGATATAAGGCACTGGATAGGATATGACTGCTGGAGCTACTCGACTAATGGAAGGGACTGCAACATATGGAAAGCGGCTCCCAGCGTCCAGCTCATCTCCACATTGCGTACTTTTTTGGTTAGCTTAAATGAAAAAGCAAACAACAATTAGCAGGGACAGAAAAACAACAAGGAGAGAAGGAGGAGAGCCAACATACCTGCAAGATGGTTCCATCCTCGAAACCAAAGCCTTCCTTGAGCAGAACAGTGATGTAGGTCAGGTCCATACACAGAAAGTGGCTGTGAGATGAGTCGCTGGTCATGTGATCACATACTACAGGAAGATGAAATCATTTTACACTTTACCATATGTTTTCTCCATGTCTTGTGGGAAAATACAACCTGTTATTTTGGCTTGACAATAAACTTTCTTTACTAGACAAGTTTTTAGATTTCTGTAATGAGTGGTTTATTTTAAATAGCTAGTTTTCAATCTTTCTAAAAAAAATTAGTATTGTATTCTTAGTACAAATACGGTTTTCTTTGGGTATACTAGGTCATACTGCTCAAATCATATATATTATATTGATACTTTATACATAGCCCTGGTAACATACACTGAGGCTCGCTCACACCATGTGCAAGGCGGTTAACTGTACTTCACGTTGTGTGCAAATCCAGGCAAATATTTTTCCACTCTTCCTTGCAAAAGCACTCTAAATCTGTCAAATTGTGAGGACATCTCTAGTGCGCAACTCTCTTTAGGTTACCCCACAGGTTTTCAATTAAATTTAGATTTTGTCTCTGGCAGGGCTATGCCAAAATTTTAATTTCCTCTGGTGAAACTGTTATTTTGTTGATTTGTATGTATGTTTAGGGTCATTGTTGTGTTGAAAGGTGAAATTCCTCTTCACCTTCATCTTTCTAGCAGGAGCCTGAAGGTTTTAGGCTTAAAGTGACTGGTATTTGGAACTGTACATAATTTCCCCCATCTTGAGTAAAGTCCCAGTTCCACCTGAATAAAACCAACCCCAAAGCATGGCACTGACACCACCACGCTTTACCATGGGGGGTGTTCTTTAGGTGATACAAAGTGTTATTTTGCTCCAAATTTACATTTTGGCATTGTGGATATAAAAGTTTATCCTCTGTTTCATCAGACCGTAACACATTTTCCTACATGGTTTTGGGAGATTAGATGTAATTCGTTGCAAATTTTAGCTGGACCTGGAAGTTTTTTTTGTAAGAAAAGGCTTCACATTTCAACCTTACCCCATAGTCCAGACATATGGAGAATACCAGAGATTGTTGTCACATGAACTACACAACCAGTATTTGCTAGAAATTCCTGCAGCTCTTTTGGTGTTACTGGAGGTCTCTGCAGCCTCCCTGACCCTAGTTTTTGTCCTATTTCATTGTTGTTATTATTGTTGGGAGACGTCGAGTCCTTTGCAATGTCACCATTGTCCAATGATTTCTCCCTTTTTTAATGACTGTCTTTACTGTGTTCCATGATATATCCAATGCTGTGAACATTTTTTGTACCCCTCTCCTGACTGATTTTTTCATTATATTTTTATTCCCTTGTCCTGACTGATGTCTTTCGACAATGAGATCCCTGTAATGCTTTGTAAGCCATGGAAATTTGCTGTCCCAGGCAACTGAGTAAATGTCAGGAAAATCTTACTAGGACAGCTGAACTTTATTTGGGGTTAATCAGAGTCTCTTTAATTGATGGCAGGTTGTACCCAAGCAGAGTGAATGATAGAATTAAATCAAAAGGTGTCTTTCCCCCACTCGCCTTGATTATGAAGGTTCTTCTACAAATTAGGAATGTGACAAGCAGAAACATTGTGTTTTTCCTGGATTAGCCAAGGAGGTTTTGGTATTGCTTGCTGTGCAAATGATGATAGTTGCCTGTATTTTCACCCCTAAAAGAGTAATCTACAGATCTACTGCAAGGTTGTTGAGAATAAAACAATCCACACAGCCTTAACTTGACTACATTCTTATTAAAAGTAACAGTCTTCTAGCCTCAGGTTTGTCTCCAGTAGTGCACGACACCTCACATAAAGCATAAACAAATACAATTTATTAACATATTTGGCAAAACTTCTTTTCAGTTTGCTGACTGTAAAGGTTTTTTTCCATCCTTCCACAAGTGATATGTTTAATTTTCTTCAATCAGCTTTACGGTAAAATTCCCTTAAAGTTCAGGTGTCAGTCCTTTTAGCTTACATCTTTATGTAGTGAAAATTGCATTTAGTTCTTAGTTCGGTAGACCAGTCATTTCACGTGTCTAATTGTTGCTTCATTCAAAAACTTACATGGAAAACCATTTATTTCTAACAGCCCAAATGATGTCAGAGAGAAGAGCATTGCTTGTTATAAAGACTTTTTGCACACTTCTTCCTGAAAAGGGAGTGCTTTGTTCCTCTCCAGAATTTCTGACTAAGCTCTACTCAGTAAACCATTTTAATTGGGAAGCAACATTACTGTCCATGGTTCCATCTTCTTTGGATGGACTTCAGGAAGATTCTTTGGACTTTAGCAGACTGAACGTGGTATGTTTTTCACATATCTGGAGAAAACTAAAACATTTCAGCTGGGGAATTTTGACTATCCAGAAGCTGGGGAACAGCATTTTCAAGAAGAATTATGTTGTCTGTTTCCTTTTTGGAAACCATCCAGTATGCCTAACTTCTGAAGGGCTTGTGTGGTGTAGTGGACATTAGGACACATTTCGTGAGAAAATGGCAGTCTCTGAGTCGACATTAGCTAAGGTGATATGCAAATCAGCTGTTTGGAGCCCTTTCAACACTTTCATCTATCACTACAAGCTTGATGTGCATACTTTAGTGACCCATTTTGCAACGTTTCCTTTTCTGGCTACTCCTCATAACAGCAAGATTCCGCCACTTTTTTTATCAAGTGCATGAGGGAGGAGGTTGCATTTAAAAATAGGGTGATCATAGGGTGTTAAGTGGGGCAGAACTGACCTATTAGTATGCTATCCTGAGGAGTAGCCAGGAAATAAAAATAACAGGTAAGTATGATAACAACCCGACACGTTGTGCCCAGATGGGCTTCCTCAGGGGATACAGGGACACTAGGACCAGTTAGAATCACATTTATAATGGGTATATAGATGTCAATATCATGTTGATACATATAATAATATAAGGATACAGCAACTCTTGCAGCAATCAGGACATTTAGAAAAACTATAGTTATGATAAAAACATAGACTTACTATAATATAATGTTGGAAATATGCCAGTACAATTATAATGGAATATCAATGATTGGTGTAGCAATCGCAAAAGCATTTTGGTGCTCTGAAAGAAAAAAAGATAATTTTATGTATAAAGAACATCAACCATAATAGGAAGAATGGTTTATGTTCTTTTTTACATAAAATTATATTTTTTACCTTCAGAGCGAAACACCTTGGGTTGAGACCCTGTTTCTTGATTCATGACCTTTATGCAAGTCTGTGATTTTCCTTATCACCAAATATAGTGTGGATAGAACACTTTATAATGCTATTCTGTTACATTGTTTTACTACTATTTTAAGATTTTTGTAAATTATATTGATTTTATACATAGTCTCCTTCTCCGTGCCTTAAAAAAAGCCTACCTTTTCTCCTTCTTTCTTTAAAGAAAATTCCAACTGTTGGACAAAAAGGTTTTGGCACTCAAACCAATTGATTGGGACAATACATTAACATTATAAAATTGATGTATGGCTAGCTACCGGTATATAAAAAATACTAATACTTTAGTCTGATGATTACATCTTCCAAAATCAGTCATTATTAGTACTCCAAAACTCAATTAATTAAAAGTGAATTATTAAGTATTTCCTTTTTTTTATGAAGATATGTAGAAAAGAGGTGGGGATTTGGTTGGCAGTAAGGTTAATTATGCATTTATATTCCTAAACATCATACATAATTACATCAAAATACATATATATATATCCTGAACTTTGTATATATATGTATTGTGATGTAATTATGTATGATGTATACGAATAAAAATACATAATTCCCCTACTGCCAACCAAATCCCCGCCTCTTATCTACTTATCTCCATATCTTAACCTATTACGGGGTGGCAAACAATCCACTAACCTTTCAAAACAATGTTTAGAGAGACAGAAACTATTGAATTTTTTTTATTTTTTTACTTGGCACAAAATATATATTTTTCTAGCTAGGAATAAATATTTATAATACTAAATATTCATATTTTACTGTCCGTTTCAACTGATATGTTCTCATCTACTGGTGTTTACAGTCTTCAAAAGATGAAGTGTACACATCGCTCCCTCTGCCTAATCATTCAAAGCTTTAACTCTGTTCCATGCAAAAAAAAAAAAAAAAACTACTGTTAAAAACATAACTATTCCACTTTGCTTCAAGCCAATTGTCTCATTTTCTATTGTTAACAGTATGAAGAGGAGGATGGTGAGGGATTGAAACTCCTGGTTTCTTTATTTTCAGGCTGAAGCCTTTTCCTGTCTTCTGAGTACTAGCAATACAGGCATCCCATTACGATGGCCATACACACTGCAGTCAGTCATGTTCACATGATTTTGCAGCCCATGGAAGGGAGAGAAGGGCTGTGACATTGGTTTACTTTGGGTGAAGAATAATGATTCCAGGTTTTCCAAACCTATATTATCCATCCTTTTAGTCAAGAGCGATTAGTTATAAGGTGTCTGTCTGGCTCCATAGACATAATACTGCAGTCTATTCATCACAGTAATAGGTAGGGGATCACATTTTAAAATGCATACAACCCATGGCCAAAAGTCCACCCAAACATGCACAGGGTAATAACAGCACAATCTGGGTGTGCATTTGTACTTCTACAACACAAGCACTAATTATGTTACTAGATAAAGTTTTCTGTATCCCATACAAGCTGAAGCTTGTTAACACTTAACACAACAAACAAATCACATTTGGGGAAATTAGAAAAAAAATGCTATGCTTTAGTAAATCTGTTCTACCCTCCCCATTTTACCTTCTTTTGCCTTTTGTGCAAAGTCACGGACTTCCAGTACACCCCCAGTCTCACCATCTAAAATCACAAAAATCCTGCATTAGAACAACAAATGTTTGTCAAGCTACATAGACAAACGTTTAATACTCACCAATCAGACTGCAGTCTACAGCTCGGTCATAGTAATAGGAGAAGGCATAGAATGGGCTTCTTCGGAACTCATCCACTTGGTGCAACTTTCCTTCTACAATGGGTCGAACCTCAGAGTAACACAAATTAAATCCAGCAAGACCTGAAAAAAAAAGGGCCAAAGACAGTTGAATAAAGGTCAAGTCTGCTCGCAATATCTAACAATATCCCAACATGGCCAACCTGAGGAGTAGGTTATAGGAGTATCCACTACTACCTATGTCCTCTAGAACCCCCTCCCAACATTGTATCGAAGACAAAGGATTTAGAGGACAAGCTAACCTAAAGTGACCTGTTCAGGTCTGAATTTTCTTAACAATCCAATGTACACTAACAGACACTTTTTGTTTTTAACTGCCAGATTTATGAAAGGGTAGTCATTGTGAAAGGATCCTTTTTCTTGCTTGATCAGACATTTTAATAGTGGCAATCACCTAATTGTGGCATTACAGTTAAAAAAGGATAACTTTTCAGCTAATCAGCAGTTTCATAAATAGGGTAATCAGAAAAAAATGGTGCTATATGTTTATAAATAATGCCTTTTTTTGGCAAACAGTCTGTCAATAAGGTCATAAGACTATGAAAACTGTACGTTAATCTTATGATTAGCTTGGGAATATAACCTGTACTGCAAAAAAACTATAGACAGCTTAACACCTATCTTCTCCCCTCCCAATCTGACTAACCCTCACTATCAAACTCTTCCCTCTCCATAACCTAAGTGTGCCGCTCACCATCACACTATCTTCTCTCACATAAAATCCTGAGTGCATCTTTCACCATTGCACTCTCTCCTCCCTCCCCCTAATCTAAGTGCAATCCTCCCCTTCAGACTTCTCTCTCTTTCAGAACCTTACCATCAGGATGTCCTCCATACTTGTAGGTTACACCAGCAAATACCCACGATCCATCCAGATTTGGAGCAAAACAGTGGCTGTGGAAAGTTTGTTTTTTTTGGGCTGATAAAGAGGTAAATTACTGTGTCACATATATAGTATAATATATATATTCTCAATATAATTTAACACAATCTGCCTTATAACTATGCCTTATACCTTATTATCTGGCTGTAATATTACCGATGGTGAAGTCTTATTATGGCTCACAAAGATATTGAATGTTTAAAGTTCCTTATGGTTACATGCTATAATTTTTTATCAGAACTAAACTACACATGTCCAAAGACTTTACAGGACAATGAACAAGCCCTCAATCTGAAACTTATTGAAATGCTAAAACTGACCAGAAAATCTTCCATATGTTTGAAAATCCACCCCATGCTATTGGGCAAATTACGAACATGTTTTCTTATACCAATGGTTTTTTTCTTCTGAATAGTCTTTCATAAAGCCACTATGGAGTATACAACTATGGAGTGTATTGATTCTAATAAGGAATGATGTAACTTCTAATATTTATTGGTTGGATCTTATTTAGGGGTATTCTGGCAAAGGAGATGAATACATTCACACTTACAACTTTACAGGTTAAACTTGTTTTATATATGGATTTATATAAATATATTTATTATTTTCAATCTATTTTAAGTCCATTAAATAAAATACATTTGAAAATTCTTTTAAATTTCAGGTTGTAACTCAACAAAACAAGACAAACACAGAGGGGGGTGTTTGCAAGGCACTGTACATGACAATACAAAGTGGCGTTATATGCACAAGTGCATTCATCCACTGAAAACAGACATTGTGGTGACAAAAAACATTTAAAGATTTACCCACAGACACGGAAGCTCCAAGAACTGCAAGACGAGCCGCCTTTAGGCCAAGACCTAGATAACTAGAACCACAACAATGGCATCAATTAACATATTTTTTATGAGAAAAGTGCAGTACAGTTAGTGGAGACAAGGCATAGAAGGCCCACCTTTGTGTGTATAGACGATATGTGTTATTAAACAGCTCAAAGGAAACCAAAGACTCCCACGGTGTCTCATCTAACGTAGCCTATAAAACAACAACAAAAAAAAGACCAGTCAACAATGGAAAGTGACATAAAGCATTCTATACAGAAAGTGAAAACAGCAAGCTATACTATAGGAAGTGACAGACAGCAGGCCATGGCCCCATTGAGGGACAAAAATCTGTCTATAGTATAAAGAGTTCCAATAAGCAATTAGTATAGTACATAGAGGGTCACAGTGCTGAAGTAAAATAGATACCTTATTAAGAGGAAGGAAGGTGATCTGTGTAGACCCTCCACCTAAATCCAAAGTACCCACACTACGATCTCCATGTAACCGACCTAAAGAGTAGCAGAGAATATGGCTAGTACACAACACATACTCTAAACACAAAGCCATACTGACCTCACTGTATCACTGACTTCACGATCCTTTCCAACGACTAAGGACTGCTCTATGGAGAGGAAAGGAGGAGAACGATAGAGCGCCACCATGCTGCCCGCTCTCCCCCTTCGTTACCATAATGATTGTTCATCGTCCATCGTCCGTGGATCCGCCAGGACAGATGTTTGGACGATGGACGACGTGCACTTTCCACACACCAGATTTTCATCCGATATCGGCCCTGAGCTGATTATCGGACAAGAAGCATTGGACGTGTATACGTAGCTTAATACCATCATGCCTACCCATCTTCTATTGTCTTTTAAAACCTTAACTACTTCCCTTTATTCGGGGCAGGGTCCTCCCCTCCTTCTGTGTCTTTGTCTGTATTTGTCTGTCATTTGCAACCCCTATTTAATATACAGCGCTGGCACTATATAAATCCTGTTTATTATTATTATTATTATTATTATTATTATTAATAATAATATTAATAATACATTACATAGGCATACTGGCAGGACTGTGCAACTCATCTACAGTACAAACAGTGACCACATTGTGCCTGAATGTATAATACATTTACACTACACAAACAGACATACTGACCCAATTATGTCACCCGCATACACTGACATAAAGAAGTGATTGTACCACCCACCATGTGACACAAAGACATACTGCCTGACTCTACCTACACTACACGCACACATAGACATTTGTTTTAGACAATTGTACAAGTCATCTACATTAAACACACAGATTTACTAATTGAAATGTATCACCCCCATACAATACACACACAGACATACTGACCCAGGAGTAGAACTCTTTTACACTACACACAGAGACATACTGACAACCCTCCTGAACTACACATACACAGGCATACAAATCAAATTGTACTCCCCACCTACACCACACACAGGCATTAAGACCTAACTGTACCACTTACTTATACAATAGTACACAGAAATACATACCTTTCTGTAAACCCACCTACACTAGACAGGCCTGACTGTACCACCCACCTAGACCACATACAGAAATAATGACCTGGCTGTACCACTCACCTTCACTAAACACACAGATTTACAGACCCAATTGTACAACCCACCACAACTACACAAATAATCATGCTGACCAGACTATGAAACTCACCTAAACTTTACACATTGACATCTGACCCTACTGTACCACCTACTTACACTACACACCACAAATAGACACAAGACAGAGCTGACCTGTAACCCCCCCCCCACACACACACACACACACCACCAACCTACACTACACACACACAAACTTACAGACTCAACTGTACCACTGGCCTACAGTACACTAAACACATTTACTGTACCACAAACCATACATATAAAAGTATTCTGCCTGGATTTACCTGTAAGAAAATTCACAGAGATCCAGGCTAATATTCCTAGGGAGAAAAGACATGAGAATACTGTAATAACTCTGGTAGCTTGTGTATAACCTTGTTGTGTACAATTGTATTCTAGAGAGAACAAATCAATGGTGCACAAAACACTAGAGGGGTCAATGATCAAATCTAGTGAAAAAAATAAATATTAGGATTTATAAATAATATGTATTGGTCAGGAAGTAGTTGTGACAGAACAATACTCTGCAGATCTCCATGGGTCAGTAATAACAATATAAAATGGGTTGGTAATGGTAATTGTATATGATATTTTTGTATTTCTACCTTCATCTGTTCCATCAAGGATGGTGACGCTATTTTCCGGTACTAGAAAAGGAGAAGCTTTGAAGACTTTTCTCACCTAAACAAGTTGGAATTGAAACATGTTCATGACCTATAGAAAACATCCCATCCACCCAAGCCATATCCCCAAGACCTAGGCCATGTACCCAAAGCTACACATTTAATCTATGTACCACACAAGATAAAAGCAATCCATGTTACAAACTCTGTATATGAAAGTCATGTATTCACACTATGTCCCCAGGCCATGCATCCTGCTCCCTAGTCATGTACAAAAATAACGTATACAGGCCGTCCATGCCCCTACCCATATATCAGCCTCACCTCAGAAAGCAGACCTTCAGCCTGATCTACGGGAAGCAGTCGGAAGCCTGCAGTAGCTTTTAGTATCAGAGCAGTTTTCTTCCAGTGGGAGGATGGAATAGCGTCCTGCGCTAGGTGCAATAATGAACGAACAGCATCTGCACACTGTAATCGACAATTTTCAAGTCAGTTCAGTTTTGCATCACACAAGACTGGCTTTACTTCTGCCCTCCCCCAATCTAAGCATCACTGTATAGGGCAGAGACCAGGGCACAGGTGAGGTACTTACAGATTATGGGTATACAACCTCTGTAGGGGTTTTATTGCCATCAACAAAATTGAACCAGAGGAATATTCTGCTTAAAAGGACACTTGTTGAGAAGACAACTAACAAGAAGGGCGTTTCTTTAACTTTGGAGAGATTTCGTGATTTCTTGCGAGGAAAGGATAGGACGTGAGAAGAAATCTTGTCAATGGTGTACACTATTTGAAAAACACGGGTTAAACTATTTGCCATTCCATCTGAAAAAAGAAAACTCAAAACCTTTCTTATACCTATCAGGCATTGCTGTTCTATGACCTCTCTATGACATGCAGTTCTTGATACCCAACACATAAAATGCCACGCGTTGTTCCATCATATATTTACATGATACACATTTCATTACACAATAATGCTTTTCTCTATTACACAAATAGCTTCTACACAAACTGTTCAATTACTTGCAATCAGTTAGACCTGTCCACCACACAGAACAATCAGATTGCAATTTGAGTGGACAGTTTTGCTAACTATTTATGTTTTAACTTATGCAAGGAATGTTTTTTACAGCCTTATGTACATTTTATAAACTAACTGTATGATGCATTCACTCACACAAAAAATGCCAGGGTTGTTAACCACAGACAACCAAGTTCGTCTTACCTTCTCTGGCTTATTGGCATAAGCAGAAAGACCAGGCTTTACTGACTCAAAGATTTCTCCATCCAGCTCCAAAGCAGAATCTGAATAATGGAAAGAAATGAAACTAAGAGCCCTGTATACCATATGTACTGCAAATCTACTTCTGAGATGCATTAAATGTATAACACTGCTCTGGATCTTTAATAGTGTGACACAGATATATGACTTCCATGAAGATGTAAATAGTAGGCTCAGTCATGGAAGCCCCAAATATGGTACAAGCAGGTAGACAGCCAGGGTGGGACACCTGTGTAAGTTTCTGACCTGCAAGGACGGGGCACATTTATGCCATATAAGCTGCCAGGTTAGTATATCAATAAGTTTGTAAACACCCAGTTGGGTAAGTGTATGAGCTGGCAAATTGTGTATTCAGAAAAAGGTAGAGTTAAAGTACAATCTCTTTCAATTCCAAAGTTTACAGTGGAATTGTCATTAAAATATAAAAATCCATCTTACCTTTAGTTCCCCAGAGCCCCCAATCCCTCCATACCTGACCTTGATTTGGTCTTGCTATGTCTTGGAATTCTCCTACATCCCAGCACCGACGAAGCTCTAGGTGCTGCTTTCTTATTCATTCTTCAGGCTACGTCACCTGATCACGCACTGAACAGCAGGGGGAACCATTGGGGGGGGGGCAAGTATTTATACAACCGCAGATGAACAAAACATGATATAATATACTGAGTCATTATTTATTAACAAAGTCAAAATGCAGAAGCAGTGTGTGAAAATTTATTACACCCTTACTACTTTTATAGAAATTTAGATGATAAGTAGCAGCCAGGTGCTGCTCATCAAATGCACTTTCTAAAGGAATCATCAGCAAGTGTGACCACCCTAAAAAAGCAGAACTTTTGGCAGTTTGGTTGTGTGAAACATTCAGGTGTGTGTTAACAAAATTTCATGAAGGGAAGACAACAGTGATGATCTTAAATAAACAATTGTTGATGCCCATCAATCTGGAAAGGGTGAGAAGGCCATTTCAAACACATCGAAGTCCATCATTCTATAGTGAGAAAGATTATTCACAAGTGGGATACATTCAAGACAGTTGTCAATCTTCCCATCAGTGGAAGTCCCAGCGAATCCACTGCACGGTCAGACTATGTAATGAGCAGAGGGACTGAAAAACCCCAAGAGCTCCATCTCAGACGCTACACACCTTAATTAGTATTGTAAATGTTAAAGCTCATGAGAATACAGTTAGAAAAAGTCTGAACATGTATGGCTTGTTTAGAAGGTTTGCCAGTAGAAAGTCTGCCAGTAGAAAGTCTCTTTTCTCTAAAACGAACATGGCAGCACGGATGCATCTGAACAAACCAAAAGACTTCTGCAATAATATCCTTTGGAAATACGAGAACTAAGTGGTACTAACTGTCAAGCACAATGGTTAACGGGTAACGATTTAGGCTTGTTCTGGAGCCACAGGACCTGGGCACCTTGCCACTGTTGAGTCCACCATGAATTTCTCTGATTTCTGTATTCTAGAGGCTGTATTCATAGGCTCTGGAGAAAACCTGGTTACTGCTTAGACTCTGCGCCTTGGCCCTTCTCAGGCCTCACACCACCTCCGTGCAAACCACCCCCTAGTGGTCCTGTCCCTCCATGTGTGACAGTTTGCACAAACTATGACTACATCTTCCCAGACCTCAGCAGGCTCCAACCAGTTACTCTCCCAGAGGCTTGACGCCCAGGAAGCTACCGAAATCCAGGTGCTTCGCCAGCTTCATGCACTTTCTGCTCGCCTGGATCAGCTGCTTGTTTCTCCCAGTGCATCGGCTGTACAACTAGCCCAGGCCCAACCTCCTGCCCTCACAGTGGCCTCTGCATTAAACTTGCCACCTCCACAGCGATTCTCTGGGGACCCCAAGACCTGCCATGGCTTCAATCAGTGCAGCATCCATTTTGAGTTTTAGCCACATAACTTCCCCACTGACCGGGCCAAAGTGGCATAATTCATCTCCTTGCAGTCTGGAGAAGCTCTGGCATGGGCATCCCCACTCTGGGAAAGAAAGGATCCAGTTACCAGCAATATTGAAGACTTCTTAAGCCTCTTCAGAAAGGTGTTTGATGAAAAACGCAACCTGCGTGCTCCTGCATCTTAGCCAAGGGTCGCTTACTGTGGGTCAGTATGCAATACAGTGGGGGGCGCATGCGCGGACCAGGCAGATGTTAGAGTCCTGAGCCAGCTCTGCTCTAAACCGGGACAAACAAGACTGTAGCGGGCACATCAGGCGGCGGTTCTGGCTCCGGGAGGCTTCCTGAGTGAGGAGCAGAGGCTTGCGGTAGGAGAACGCAGATGCCGACTTACAGTAAGAGTAGGCAGCAGCGTGTGATAACACAGGCAGCTTCAACATGCAGTAAAGCCAAGATGGCGGATTCCTCTCCTCACATGTGCTCTAGTGAACCAGAGATGTATACAGGAAGCCTGCCCTCAACACCAGCATCAGTTGAACAGTTCTCAGATTCAGTAATGTTACATACGGCATTTGAAAGGACTACTAAGAAATATACAGAGCATTTTACAAAGGAGCTAAGAGAGTTGGGCCAACGTACAGTACAACTAGAGGGGCGAGTATATGATGTTACCACTGTCCTAGAGGGGCATGAAGAGGATATTGAGTATTTGAAACAAGAGGTGCAGCTTTTACATCATAAGATGGAGGACTATGAGAATAGGGCCTGCCGCTCTAACCTCCGTATACGTGGCTTACCAGAAAGCATAATCGATCTCAATACAACAGTGACTGCCCTTTTTAGTGAAATATGTCCTGAGATAGCGGTGGAAAAGTTAGAATTGGATCGTGCACACCGCACATTAGTAAAACCAAAAGTTGATGGTCCACCAAGGATTAACGTGGTTAAATTGCATTACCCTTATGTTAAAGATGCGATAATGAAGGCAGCCAGAAAGAAGGAACCCCTCACTTTTCAAG
Source organism: Pyxicephalus adspersus (assembly GCF_032062135.1). Taxonomy (NCBI): domain Eukaryota; kingdom Metazoa; phylum Chordata; class Amphibia; order Anura; family Pyxicephalidae; genus Pyxicephalus; species Pyxicephalus adspersus. Next base: position 49,419,383 of record NC_092869.1, on the reverse strand, counting down.
GTCAATATTACCAACGATATTGCGAAGCAGAGAGATGAAACCATTTCTTCAGATTCTACAGAACCAGCAGATCTCTTATAGACGGGGCTTCCCCTTCAAATTGTTACTTACATATGGGGGTGAGTTACAAGCTATCTCTTCGCTAGAAATCAGTTGCAGGAAATGGGACTTTATGCCTGTGATCAATATGAGAAATCAGGCCATGTGGAAAATCCTAATCCTTCAATATCATGAATATCCAAAGTACACCAGCAAAAGAGGACTAAGGAGCGTAAGGCCACAGATTCACTTAAATGCCTGAGTAAAACGTAGAGGGGTGCTTATTGGCTTTAGGAAAACAGTGTCAATTTAATTGGACAGAAAGGTGGTGGATGAAGATGGTCGATACTTAATATTGGTTGGAACATTAAATGACACCAAAGTGACATTGGTGTCCTACTATGCTCCAAATGATAATAAATTGCATTTTTTTTTGAACAGCTGATGACTTTGTTGCGCAAAAATACGCAGGGCTATTTGATGATGTGTGGTGATACCAATGTTCCACTAATACCAAGTATGGACAAGAAAAAAACATGGATTCTGTTGTATCTGGAAATCTGAAATGCTGTCAGATGAGTGGAGGGAATTACGCCCTAAAGAAATGGAGTATACATATTTTTCTCATCCTCATCAATTATTTACCCGTATTGACCATATTTTAATACATCAAAAAGGATTGCCTTTGGTTTTATCTTGTGCTATTTTGGCAGTCTCATGGTCAGACCATGACGCAGTTTGGGCTATGATGTCTTCCCTTTTTCCTAAGCCTGATATGTTTAGATGTTAGATGACTCTTTGCTCAGTAACCCTTAAGTGGACTAAAAAGTACAAGGGATTTTGGTTGAGTACTTTTCATTAAACCAACAACCCATGATATCACCTGTTATGCTATTGGCAGCGCATAAGATGGTGGTAAGGGGACGGCTCATACAGATTAAAAAGAAAGGTAGGGCAAGGGTAATGGAGTTAGAATCCAAATATGAAGAGTTGCGTACACAGTACAAAGCTTCATTAAATAAGAGTATAAGATGACAAATGGAGGAGGCTCGTACACAATTGAATCTTTGTACAGCATCTATCGCTGAGAACACATTGAGATGGTCAAATAATAAATTTTATAGATACAGTAATAAAATGCATACATTATTGGCAAATAGGGAAAGACACCCAAATACCTATAGACTTAGGGTCAATGAGATTGGACCCACTAGTAATCCAATGTATATATTGCAGGAATTTTATAAACATCTGCAAAAACTGTACCAAACCCCACGTTCTTTTGATAAGAGAGCTTTGGAAACTATTTTTTAGTCTATAAACCTTCCAAAAAGTAATGCTAGTAGACTGGAAATTATGGAAGCCCCTATTACTTTGTTGGAAGTGACCAAAGCTATTGGGGATCCTAAACCCAATAAGAGACCAGGACCTGATGGGTTCACGGCAGTATATTAAAAAAAAATACCAGCAAATATTAGGACCTTACCTGGTGGAGACATTTAATGGGATTTTGAAGGGGGAAGCCCTTGATTCCAGCATGTTGAAAGTAGCCATCTGTATGTTACCAAACCCTTCTACTGATGCAATGAATTGGTCTAGTTATAGGCTGATTTCTCTTCTTAATCTGGACGCAAAGATTCGGGCGACAATCTTGGCAGCCTGATTGGAAGATACTTAGGCGACTTATTGTCGGCTGACCAAACAGGCTTTATACCCAGACGGCAAGCGGGAGACAACACACGGAGGATATTGCATTTATTCCAACAAGCTAAACAAAATAAGACATCAGCTTTTTTGCTGAGCTGGGATATAAGCAAAACGTTTGACTAAGTATACTGGCCATATCTTATATCACTATTAAACAAATAGGGCTTTGGAGAGAACTTTTGTAAATGGGTATCCTCACTGTATGATTCCCCTAAGGCATTTATACAATATATGGGCTATCGTTTAGAACGTTTCTCTATAGGCAGGGGCACCAGGCAGGGTTGCCCACTGTCGCCACTGCTTTTTGCATGCAGTAGAACCCCTGGCTATAGCTATTCAAAATAATGTTTACATTCAGGGTGTAGAGATAAACAGGGAACAACACAAACTCTGCCTTTTTGCAGATGATATTCTCCTTAGTCTGACGAACCCCATGGTAACTTTGCCCAATTTGATGAAGGTAATGGAAGGTTTTTAGGCCTTCTCAGGGCTCCAGGTAAATAGCTCAAAATGTAATCAATGGAAGTGGTAAAATTGCCTAAAGAATCCTTTCCCTGTCAATGGGAGTCAAAAAGACTTAGCATTAAAATCCCTGATTTGGTGAAACACCTGATAAGTTTATTGGAAACATGGAAACGCTATCAAATCTCATGGTTGGGCCGTATAGCTCCATAAAGATGTCCTGGTTACCAAAGTTCCTATATCCTATGAGAGTTCTTCTATTAGCTATGCTAACCATGTATTAAAAATGCTATAAAGGGGGGCGTGGCCTGACCGGCGAGCGTGATGGCTGTATAGCTCGGGAGCTCCGAGGACGCCGGCCACAATCTACTACAAATCGGGCATTCTCTCACCCATCCATGGGCAAGTAAAAGAAGGCTAGAGTGGGGAGGTTCCCCTCTACCCCAGCACCGCTTCAGAACTCTGCACAGCCCTCAATTAGGGCTTATATTCCGGATTCCTTGCCGGCACCCCCCGCCTCGGGCAAGATGGCACCGACTCCCTCCCCGCACATGTGGTGGCGAGGAGAGAGGATTCAGCCGCCTGCGCCAGATGACGGGGACGCACAACCGGCGGCGCATTCCACAGCCGGAGAGGAATCGGAGCTGTCTTCCTCCCGTGGCTCCAGGTCCCCGACACCAGAACCGGTGAGTCCACCCGTGCACACAAGGGGATCTTGCTCCCCTGCGGCCTCCTCAAGGGGGGATGGGGCCACACAACAATCAGTACAAGGGGGGACTGTTTTACCCACCCAAGACGATCCCCCTGCACAATCTCTGAAGGGGCTCAATCAGGACACGCCCACATTATCTCCAGATCCCAGGGATGGCACCCCTGTTGCTGCTGGACATTGGAAGGCTGATAGAGTCACAGGGCACAAGGCCCTCTTTAGTCCTCCGCAGTGGGGGGAAGAGGGATTTGCTCCACAAGGCGCTTGTTCTAATCCCTCATGGCTTCAGTACCTACAATCTCTGCCAACTAAAGATGATTTTCATAAACTAGTGGCGGATGTGCAGGCCACTTGTCGCACTGAAATTGGGGCACTGCGTGCTGACCTGCAATCTCTGGCTGGTCGAGTTGATGACCTGGATGACACTGTCCACCATGCTAACGAGGACATTACCGCGCTCTCCCATAAAGCTGAGGGACACGATCAAAAGATAAGAGAACTTCAGCTTTTACTGGAAGATATGGATAACAAATCCCGTAGGAATAATATTAGAGTGCGAGGTTGACCTGAGGCCACCCATGATAGTGATCTTAAACCAGTTCTACAAGCTTTCTTTGCGCGGGTCCAGGGGCGATTAGCCCCCCGTGAGGTGCAAATTCATAGAGCCTTTCGAACATCCAAGCAACCGGGGACTGCCACCAGACCTAGAGATGTTATCTGCCAATTGATAGATGTGGACCTGAAAGATGAAATCATGGCTACCTCCAGAAACATGCGTAATCTCGAATTTGATGGGGCCCCTCTCCAGCTGTTTCAGGACTTGTCCTGGCATACACTGCAACAACGCCGCCTTCTTCAACCATTACTGACTGTCCTAAGAGATGGCCGTATCCCATATCGGTGGGGTTTCCCTTTCAGTCTCTCGGTGCGCCATGAGGGCAGGACTGTTACATTACGGTCCCCTGAGGACTTAAATTCCTTTTGTAAAGATTTGAGGATAACATGCCCGCATCTGCCGGGATGGGAGAGAGAGGACCCGGGGCGTCCCCGCTCCCCACCATGGCAACCAGTAGTCTCCAAGAGGAAATCCGGTACTAGTCGGCGAGAGTCTACTCCTCCAGCTGGCAGATCTTCTGCCTTACTCCATAGTAATCGCAGTCAACCATACTGTGTGGTGCCTTTATATTGTCAGGAACATGAACTGTTATGTTTACCTGACTCTTTGTTATATTGCACTATAATGTTTTTTCACTATGCCTTGATGATTTCTTATTTCTCTTTTTTTGGGGATCACCTGTTCTCAGATTCTTAACCTTGGTTGACGGTGTAAAAGGTTTTCCCTGCTACACTGAATTTATATTGTTTATGTGCCTTACCTACTGGAATGCCCGAGCTAGCTATAGTCCTGGGGGGGGCTCGGGATGTCCTCCGGCAATTGCCGGGGGGGTCTCGGGCTCACCCCGGTGGCTTGACACTGCTGTTGGCCGGCGTCGGCTGATCTTTTGATGTTAGTCATGGAGATTTTTGGTTTTTATCTGCTTGCCCTTTGGGTCTATGGTCCCTTTGGATGGAGATGTGCATCCGCTTTACAAGGTTGTTTCCTGCTTGCACTAAGGGGTGGGCAGGGACCAGCGGATGCTGATCCCTGTCCTTTCGCTGTTAGGTGATTGTTAATTCACTGGTTTGCTTTCACCATTTGGTTTTCTATATGTATTTTTTTTTGTTATGTGGTTATATGTCCCTTTTTTCTTTCTCCCTCTCTCTTTTTTCCATGTAACCTTATGTATGTTGGTGGGTGGTTTTGCAGATTTTCTCGCCGGATTCTACCAAGACATGCCAGTACAGAGGGGATTCTATCAGCGATGTCCAGGTCTCCTTTTTGTCTAAATGGCTGCTAAGATTTTGTCCTTTAATGTCCGGGGGCTAAATTCTAATAAAAAAATAAAGCTAGCCCTACAGGAATTTAAACGGTTATCCCCTGATATTATATTCCTACAGGAGACCCATTTTGATAATACGGGCTCGTTGGGTTTTTCCTCCAGAATTTATCAGCAGTCTTATTTGGCCAACTCCCCTTGTAAGAAAAAGGCCGGAGTAGCCATCCTCCTGAAGGATTCACTTCATTTTGTACTCACTAAATCTATACTTGATGCTGAAGGGAGATACCTTATTTTGAATGGGAATATACAAGGTGCGACTATCACGCTTTGTAATGTTTATGCCCCTAATAACGGCCAGACTCAATTTCTCAGCAAGGTTTTGTCCCTCCTTGATCACACATATTTGATTGTGGGAGGTGACTTTAATTTGGTCTTCTCACCTGCTCAAGATAGACATACCCTACTCCAGTCCAAACCCCCAGCGCAAGTGATCAGTCAATCCCGGGTGTTTAGACAATTGATCAGACGGTATCACCATCACCATGATAATTGGAGGATTCAACACCCATCTGGGAGGCAGTTCTCCTTCTTTTCCCCACCACATGGTACACACACCCGTATTGACTATTTATTTACTAATCTCCCTCTCCTGAGGAATAGTATTTCCACGGAGGTCAACCCAATCACCTGGTCTGACCATGCTCCCATTACTTTAGAAGTGACCCTCTCTCTTGCTTCAACGAGAATCTGCCATTGGCGGCTGAATGAATATTTGGCTAAAAACCCAGAAACCAAGTCCTCCTTATCCACCACTTTAAAATCTTTTTTCCGGGAGAATGCGGGCTCAGTTGCGCATTCTTCCAAGCTGTGGGAGGCACATAAAGCAGTATTCAGGGGTCATTGTATTGCTCTGGGGTCCAGGTTGAAAAGGGACTCTAACTTGCAACGTTTGATTACGACACGGGCCTTAAGGACTGCTGAGGCGAAATATGCATCACAACCGTCCTTGGGTCTCCTGAGGAAAATAACCACTCTCCGATCTAAACTACGAGCCCTAGAGCTTAGGACAGTTGGTTGGCAGATGCAGCGAACCCGACAGCAATATTATTTTAAGGGTAACAAAGCGGATTCGCTGCTTGCCCGTAAGCTGAGGGATGGACGGTTGCAGTCCTCTCCTGGGGCTATCAAGGATAAAAACGGGTTGGTGTGCTATGATCCCCAACAAATTGCCTCCTGTTTTGAAGCTTTTTACTCACAATTGTATCAAAAGGTCCACAATGCCCAGGCCCTCCTGGGTAGATCCTTGGAGCCTAATATTGAATCATTCCTGGCGCGAGTTGACCTCCCCAGGATTAAACCCGAATACCTAGAGCATCTTAATGCCCCCATCACGGAGGAGGAACTTGAGACAACTATATCTCATCTTCCATCCTCTAAAGCCCCAGGTCCGGACGGCTTGCCCTATTTATATTATAAAACATTTTTGCCGGAACTCTCCTCACATCTCCTCCAGGTCTTTAATGATTTTATGAAAGGCAAACCGGTCCCTCCCTCAATGTTGATGTCCCACATCACAGTGATACCAAAACCGGACAAAGATCACTTAGAGTGCTCAAATTATAGACCGATAGCCCTTTCAAACTCAGACTGAAAAATTTTCACCAAAATATTAGCTACTAGATTGTCTAGGTTTCTCCCGGCTCTTGTACATGGGGATCAAACAGGTTTTATTCCATTCAGACAGGTTGGGGATAATACCAGGAGGGTAATTAATAATATATTATTAATAAGCGGAAATCCCCTTCCTTGATTCTTAGTTTGGACGCCGAAAAGGCCCTTTCTCTACCTTGCACAGAATGGGTTTCACGGGACCCTTTGTGAGGGCAATTAAGTCCCTGTACATGGCTCCATCGGCCTCAGTTAAGCTTCCCCATGCTTCCTCCGCTTTGTTCCCCATTAAAAACGGAACGAGGCAGGGTTGCCCTTTGTCGCCCCTGCTTTTTGTCTTGTGTATGGAGCCTTTGGCGGCCTATATCCGCTCCAATCCCAATATACACGGGATTCCTGTGAGAGGGAAAGAATATAGGCTTTCTTTATATGCGGATGATATCCTTTTGACTTTATCCCAACCGCTTGTTTCTCTTCCCAATTTGTGGAGCGAGCTGAGGATGTATGGTGAAGTGGCAGGATTTAAGATTAATTCATCTAAATCAGAAGCTTTGCCGCTTCATATCCCCACACTGGATTTGCAGTCCTTGCGTGCCCCTTTTGCCTTTATCTGGCAGGAACATTCCCTCCGCTATCTAGGGACATGTATTACCCCCACTTATGCTCAATTATACTCCTGCAACTTCCCCCCATTGTTTCGGGAGGTGACTAATTATTTGAGTAAGTGGCGGATGCACCCGCTGTCGTTGCTAGGGAGAATTGCCTCAGTTAAAATGATGCTCCTCCCCAAATTGCACTTTCTTTTTGAGATGCTACCAGTTAAGGTGCCGCCTCCAGCTCTGAAAAGAGTCCAAACGGAGTTTCCACAGTTTATCTGGGCCTATAAAAGACATAGAGTAGCTCAACATATTGTATGTTCTCCCAGAGAGATTGGAGGATTGGGGGCGCCAGATGTTTATAAGTATTATCAGGCGGCCCATTTAAGGCATATTTTGCAGTGGACCTCCCCATCTTCTCCTAGTATTTGTGTAGAGTTGGAGACGGAATGGGTAGCCCCTGCTCATCCTAATGCTATGTTGTGGAGCTCCTCCTTGCTACTGAGGGACTCGGACTTGACGGGGCCTATGGTCTTCACGAGGAACCTCTGGAGAGCTTGCAAAACCAAATATGATTTAGCATCTACTCCATCGCGGTTAACCTCCATAATCTTTAACCCGCAAATGCCTGATAGCCTTTCGAGTTCGATGGCTGGTCCTTGGAGGGAAAGGGGTTTGTATCAGATTAGACATATCCTACATCCAGTTGAGCGGAGGCTACTTTCCTTTACAGAGTTAATGGATAAATTTGATTTGCCTCGGACCTCTTTCTATGCCTTTCTACAAATACGGCATTACGCTATGTCTTTACAACCCTCAGCTACCTTCCAGGCCCTTTCGGCTTTTGAGAGACTGTGTATGGAGGGCCCTTGTACCAAGGGAGCAATTTCCTCCATTTACCGCCTTCTGCATGTCTCTACACAGGCAGGCTCATCTAAATTTAATTACATGCTCAAATGGGAGGCAATCCTTGGCCAGTCTCTAACATCTGAAGATTGGCTAGACATTTGGGAGGCTGCGCATAAAAGTTCTATTTGCGCCTTGTATAAAGAGAACCTGTATAAAATTGTGATACGGTGGTATCATACGCCAGCGGTGCTTCACCGTCTGTTTTCTACAGTTGATCCTATGTGTTGGAGGTGTGAGGCCCATCGTGGTACGATAGAACACATATTTTGGTTTTGCCCCCTCATTCAACCGTATTGGTCACGAGTTAATGATCTGATATCTACGGTGATCCAACAACATATACCGTTGGACCCTCTCTATCATCTTTTGGGGTCTCGTAAACTGGTGTCCCACATCCTGGTTGCAGCCCGGACACTGATAGCCTCTAGATGGAAATCAACACTGCCCCCCTCCCTGGAGGACTTATACACACGGATCCAAGAGATCCGCCTTATGGAATACCTTACGGCACTTATCAGGGACACCTTGGTCAAATTTGAGACGGTATGGGAGGCATGGGACCATCACTACACTAATTTGTCTTTCTGATGCCTGCGGGCTCGTCCTTTAAATTGAGACAGATATATGATCCTGGTCATATTTTCTTCACCTCTGTTTTTCAAGTTGTATAAAAGACTTTTATTCCTTGTGTAATTGTTGTGGTATGATGTTATGGTTAGATTCTGGGATTTGTTTTTGATGCATTTCAGAAGTGTTACCACCCCCCCTTATTTACGTCCCTCTCTTCTTTTTTCTGTACCCCATTGAACAATTTCAATAAAAATACAATTTCAAAAAAAAAAAAATGCTATAAAGTAAAATGTTAAAATATATTTGCGGGGCAAAACGCCCACGAGTCCCTAGACATACTTTATATCGATCTAGGAATTTGGGCGGCCTATCGTTGCCGCATTTGAGTTCATATTATAAGGCTGCCCAAGTTACTCCCTTTTTACAATATCATGCCCAAAAAAATATTCCTTAATGGGTTTTCATTGAGAAAACAGTGGTGGCACCAATATCAGTAGAAGCATTACTCTGGATTCCAGAGGTACAACGGCGCCAAATTACCAACCCAATATTGAGACATTAAAAATATGGGATTCTACTAAGTATACGGGGCGCCTTATGTCTGGTCATAGCCCAGTAAGCTCTATAATTGGGAACCCGTTGTTTCCTCCTGGTCTAGAGAAACCGAGGTGTTTCTCCTGGCGGGTAGAAAAGGACCTATATAGAATTTGTAATTTTACTAACTTGGCAGGGATTCTTTCTTTTAGTGAGATTAGAGAAAAAATTGGAGCCCTACCTGAGGAACTCTTTAGGTATCTTCAGATCTGACATTTTATACAATCTAGACTGAGATTAGCTGCTGGAACTTATAATATGACCTGGTTTGAGAGACTGTGTGTACTGAATGTAAAGTTAAAAGGAGTTTTATCGGCTCTGTATAATACTTTAATTCAAACAAGTATGGCAATACCATCTTATATATCCAAATGGGAGGCAGACCTGGGCATGTCATTGGAACAGGAACATTGGAATCAGATATGGTCTACGGTGGCCCATAGTAGCATTAACGTTCAGCGGTAGAAACTAAATATAAACTAATGTTAAGATGGTACATGGTTCCATCTAGGCTTGCTAAGTTTCAGCTGACCTGTAGGGGTAAATGCTTTAGGGGATGTAATACAGCAGGAACGCTCTATCACATTTGGTGGGAGTGTCCTAAAATAGGAAAATTTTGGACAACAGTATATCAAATAGCTCATACTTTAATGGGTTGCGCATTTTCTAAAAAAACGGCAGAGGCCCTTCTGTGTTTGAAACTATTGTTCTGTACTAATGTTCAATTTAAATTGTTAATGTATCTGTTCACTTCAGCCAAAATGGTTTTGGCTAAAGCATGTGCAACAAGTTAAAAATAAAATGTCCTGGTTCCTTGTGAATGAAAAGATGAGAGCGATATCGACTGCTTCAGTTCCTAAATTTCAAAAGTTATGGTCACCATGGATTGAGCAATATATGAATAACGGCTGGGATCTGTCAATGTTGACCAAATACTTTCATTATTGATTAGGTAGGTTTTAACCCCCTAAGGGGTGTTCCCGAGTGTGACTCGGGGCCGGAAAAATTGCAAAAAGCGGTAATCCCGAGTCACACTCGGGGTACCTTTGGGGGTCCCCCTTACCTGATACCCGCGGTCCAGCGGCGATCGCAGGATCCCGTAAATATAATTATCATACCTGGGAGTTAATCCTAAGAATTACAAGCCCACAATATAAACAAAAATTTCTATGCAAAAAAAATAGGATCACTTTTTGCATCAAAAAATTACAGAATTAGAACGCTAGGGGGGTTAATATATGTTCCCTTTTCTTATGTGGGACTGTCAGCTGGCCTGCCCCCCGTCCCCCCTCCTCCTTGGTCTTTGTGTTTTAGTGGTTGTCGATGTTATATGTAATTTGTTAAGAATATTTAAGTATATATGTCTTGTTTAACTGAGTGGCAAAAAAAAAAAAATAATAGGAAAATACGCAGTGTTACCAGCATAAGATAAAGTGGAAAAGAAAGGTAAACCCTTATTCTATTCCTAAGACTAAGGGAGTAATCAAGATTGAAACAACATGGAATGAATAATTGTTAAAAGATGAAGTATGGAAGGCTCTTTCCTCTCTTTCCATATATATCACTAAGAGATATTACACTAATTACACCAATTACACCAATTTAAATATGATTTGGATGATTTTTTTTCCTTTTAGGATGGAATCACTAAATAGAAGAAGCGTCTATATAAATATGTTGTAATGGAGGGAAAGGTATTAATCCTTTTTTCTCCTCTTATTACTAAATTAATTACACATTTGTTTTAAGTGAGACAATAGGTAAAGGATTATAGTAGATAATTTTGTCACTAAGGAATATATTAAGGGGGTGGGAGTGGGGAAACAGTCGACAATAAAAAGATGAACCAACTAGGAGTATACTGTGTAATGAGATACTAATTAAACAGTAACCAGAATTCAGAAATATTAAAAGTCAGGATAGACATATATAATTAAAGAAATTTTAAGATTGTGTTGTATAGATGTTATACTGTTTTGTTATATTCTGTTGGAATTTGAACAATTTATGACACATTTTATGTTGGCTTGTTTTTTTGTATGATTAAAATGAAAACTAATAAAGAAACTGAAACAGTATGCAATAGTTTAGAGCCTTGGCAGCTGAACTCGCTTGGAACAATGAGGCGCTCCACGCTACCTTCTGGCAAGGTCTTTCTGACCATGTAAAGGATGAGTTGGCTGGTCGGGAGATTCCCTCGTCTCCAGATGATCTGATCTCCTTGGCCATCCAGATAGACATATGCTTCCAAGAGCGTTTCCAGGAGAAATCTCGCCCACGCAAAGCCTTCGTCCGGCGACTGGCACCATCCTTTCAGCAGCCGACGCAAACTCCAGCCTCCCCTGTTCCCCCCGTCTCTGAAGAACCAATGCAACTAGGCTGATCAAGGCTATCCCAAGAGGAGAGGACCCGGCGCCTCTACTCTGGTCTCTGCCTGTACTGCGGACAGAAGGGAAATGTTATCAAATCTTGCCCACAGAGGCCGGGAAACTTCAGCGCCTAGCATGATCTGAAGGGGGCATGCTAGATCACTCTTCTCTCCCCTCTATAGCCATCCAATTTCACAACAACTCCACACTTGACTTGAGGCCTTCATTGACTCTGGAGCAGCTGGAAATTTCATTTCTGCCTACCTCCTCAAGAAATGTTGCTGGCCTATGGAGCCATTATCACAGCCTATGCGAATCTCTGCGGTGGATGGTACTCTCCTGTTATGTGCACTTATTGGCTTTCAGACTAGACCTATAAAAATGTCCATTGGTGTGCTACATCACGAGACTATAACTTTTCTTGTGCTTCCTCAGGCCACCTCTGCAGTCATTCTGGACCTCACATGGCTTCAACACTCCCCAGTGTTAGATTGGTCCACTCCAGAGGTATTGGCTTGGGGCCCCTTATGCCACTTCCAGTGTTTGACTAAGCTCAAGACTCTCAAGCCTCTCACTCTCCCCATGTTGGAGGTTGCTCCATCCATCCCTACTCAGTAATTTTCCAAAGAGCAGCAGGTCAGGTATACCCCCTCAGTTTTCCAGAGACCATGGCCATGAGTGAATACATGAAGGAAAACCTGCAGCGAGGATTTATTCACAAGTCTACTTCCCCTGCTGGTGCAGGATTCTTCTTCGTCCAGAACAAAGATGGGACTCTCCAGCCCCTGCATTGACTATCGCGGCCTGAACGCCATCACGGTGAAGAGCCAATACCAGCTGCCGCTTATCCCCGAGCTTTTTGACCGTCTCCGTGGTGCCCAGGTCTTCAGCCAAACTGGACCTCCAAGGAGCCTATAACCTAACTCGGATCAAGGAGGGGGACGAATGTAAGACAGCATTTAATACCAGGGATGGGCATTATGAATATCTTGTGATGCCCTTCAGTTTCTTCAATGCCCGGGCTGTCTTCCAACACTTTGTCAACAAGGTATTCTGTGACCTGATTTACATCTGTGTTGTAATCTATCTGGATGAGACCCTGATTTTTTACCGATTAGGCCTCACACAGACAGCATGTCTGCCTGGTCCTACAAAGACTCTGAGACAATGGACTCTATGCAAAGGCTGAGCAGTGCCTGTTTGAAATTCCCAAGGTGCCCTTTCTGGCCTACATTTTATCCAAAGAGGGTCTCTCTATAGATCCTGAAAAGGTTTCGGCTATTACTAACTGGCCACTACCCTGCGGCCTAAAAGCCACTTATTGGTTCCTGGGTTTCACTAACTACTACCGGCAATTCATTAGAAATTACTCCACGCTGGTAGCTCTAATCACTGCCCGGACACGGAAGGATGCTGACCCCAAGAACTGGCCCTCTGAGGCTATTGAGGCCTTTTATGCTCTGACACAAGCTTTCTGTTCTGGCCCTGCTCTGGTTAGGCCAGACCTGTCCAACCCTTTTCTGTTGAGGTTGATGCCTCCTGTGTTGGAGTGGGGGCTCTTCTCTTTCAGACCCCCATGTGCATTCTTTTCTAAGAAGTTTTCCCCAGCAGAAAAGAATCATTCTATCTGAGACAGAGAACTTTTAGCTATCAAACTAGCCTTGGAAGAATGGCGTTACCTTTTAGAGGGTTCCCCTCACAAGATCACTATTTTTACTGATCACAAAAACCTTCAGTATCTGCAGTCTGCTCGCCGTCTTAACTCACAGCAAGCCCATTGGTCATTATTTTTTTCTCTTTTTGATTTTGTGATTACTTTTAAACCTGGTTCCACCCACTCCCAAGCAGATGCGCTTTCTCGCTCTTTTGGATCTACAGGATTCCGAGACTGTTGCAGAGGCAGAGTTTATCATCCCTCCAGCCCGCATTTTGGCCTTAACCTCTATCCAGGAATCTGCTATCCCTCCGGGTAAAACTTTGGAGCAGCCTCAAAATACCACGTTGGGCACATGACTCAAAACTTTCTGGTTATCCGGGTGTTCACAGAACCTTTGTAAGGATGTGACTGACTTTATAAAGGCCTGTGCAGTCTGTGCTCAGAACAAGTCATCTACCTGTGCCCCAGCAGGACCGCTTCTAACCTCTGCCCATTCCCAAGGAGCCTTGGTGTCACCTGTCCATGGATTTCATCACTGATCTTCCTCCTTCTGATGGCTGTACTTTGTTTTGGGTGGTTGTGGATCAGTTTTCTAAAATGGCCCATTCTGTACTTTTTCCAGCTTTACCATCGGCAACAGCACTGGTGCCAGTCTTTATTCAAGAAATTTTTAGACTTCAAGGCATGCCCACTCATATCGTCTCTGATCCTGGTGTACAATTTACTTCACGTTTCTGGAAAGGCTTCTGCAAATCCCTGGACCTTTCTGGGGAATTCTTAGCTTACCACCCGCAAACCAATGGACAGACAGAAAGGGTCAATCAGTTCTTAGGCATGGATCTACTAGAATCTGTTGTGTGTTGTTCAACACCTGAGGTTAAATTTAAATATATTTAGAATCTGCTAAAAAACAGATGATTTTTTTTATCTCCCGATACATAAACCGTTAGAGGTAAAAGATGGTGTACTTTTCATTTTTTACATGACTGTATATAGCAAAAATACTAAATGTACAAACCAGTATTTTATTGTCAGAAAAACACATAGGTAATATAAGACAAATAATTCCATTATTATTAATGCTAGAAGGCATTTTCACCTTTCATTGCAATGATGCTGTTGTGGCTTGGAGAAGATCTGTACACAGAAATTTGTAATAACAGATTGGTTGTTATAATTCCCAAGGATAGGTTATAAAAAATTTGATGATAAATTACCTTGCCATGGTGGGAGGCAACTAAATGTCTTATCTATGACAATAAAATAGTGGAATATAAATTTAGCATTTTTCTACGTCTATAATATATATATAATTTGAGCTATTTGCGTAATCTAGAATTTTACTTCTAGGTATTAAAAACATTTTTAAACAACAAGGGCATCTGCACCTCACATGTAGTAAAAGAGTTATGGTTGTGAACTGCAGAACATCTGTATATTTATGAACCACCAGGATGGATAACATCTAAAAACTTTCTGAGTGTACCTCTATGTACTTCCAGGATGGGTATATCTGCAGTTTATGAACTGCCAGGGTGAGCCACATCTTTAGGTTTATGAACTGTAAATGGGACAAATCTATAATTATATCATCACACATCAATAATAATAAGACCCAATGTTCTCCCGAGTTATTAAAAAATGATTAACAAAATGATTTCCAAGGAAACTGCATGAAATATGGGTATTTTGATGATCCATTTTCAAAACGATAAACCATCTGTATATTGATAACCCATTACTTGTAATATCTGTATCCCCACAAGCTTTTTTACAGTGAGCAGTTTCCTCTACACTCTTCCAGTGTTAAAAACTGTACTCCTACCAATTACCGACTATTAGCAATGCCATATGCTCACCTGAGGCTCTTTGATGAAACATGTAGATGTGAATTCGGGTACCAGTACTGCCAGCATCAAAAACAATGCCATAAATTGTAATATTCTTGGAACTTATTGCTGAAGGCAAAACGGACCTCAAATCAAGGGCAGGATCGTTGTCAGACAAACAGAAGCCAATAAGAAGTGTCAAGCACAAAGTAGAAGCGGGGATCAAGCAGCACATGATTTCAGTAACCCAACACTCCTGAATAGATAAAAAGCATGAAGTGAGCAGGTAATGTGAGAAGAAGCAAACTAAATGAAAAAATGAGGTCTTGCAACCAGAAAAAGGGAACAGAAAATTGACACAATCAGTAAAACTCCCATAGAAAGCATGGAGCCTGTGGGTTTAAGGGAACCCTTCCATGAACAATATAATTATTAATTTAACCTAATTTATACATATAGCAACCATCTTCAGCTAATCCTAACCTGCTTTTACTTTGTCATTAAGTTTACACAATATTATTGATGCAAGTCTAAACCACAGAACAATATTTGCAGATAATCCCAACCCAAAGTAGCAAAATCAATAGAACAAAGAAACAACTAGCATTAGTTATTGTCTTTAAAAAAGGAGTTTGCGCCATCTTCTCCTTACTGTATTACATCCACATCTTTATGATCTGACCTTTTTTCAACTTTTATGCCTCCCCAAATTACTATACTAACAAAAAAATGTTTTCTTACACTACAGCATAACCCATCACATTTACAATACATTACAGCCTCCGAACTGAACTCAACATTCATTACACTACAGCCCCTAACCTCATAGTATACAATATACTACTGTCCCCACCTATCACAGTATACAACACTACAACCCCCATACCTGTGATAGTAAACATAACACTACAGCCCCTAACCTATCACAGTATACAATACACTACAGCCCCTAACCTATCATAGCATACAATACACTACAGTCCCCACCTGTTATAGTAAACATTACACTACAGTTTCTAACCTACCAAAGTATACAATACAATACAGCCAATAACCTATCATAACATACAATACACTACAGCCCCATCTATCACAGTATACAGTACACTACAGTCTCTACCTATCACAGTATACAATACACTACAGCCCCCACTTATCACAGTATAAAACACATCCCCCCCCCCCACCTGTGATAGTAAACATTACACTACAGCCCCTAACCTACAATACACTACAGTCCCTACCTATCACAGTATACAATACACTACAGCCCCCTTACCTGTGATAGTAAACATTACACTACAGTCCCTACCTATCACAGTTATACAATACACTACAGCCCCCTTACCTGTGATAGTAAACATTACACTACAGTCCCTACCTATCACAGTATACAATACACTACAGCCCCCTTACCAGTGATAGTAAACTTTACACTACAGCCCCTAACCTATCACAGTAAACAATACACTACAGCCCCACCTATCACAGTATAAAACACATTACAGCCCCCTTACCTGTGATAGTAAACATTACACTACAGCCCCTAACCTATCACAGTATACAATACACTACAGCCCCTTACCTATCACAGTATACAATACACTACAGCCCCCTTACCAGTGATAGTAAACATTACACTACAGTCCCTAACCTATCACAATATAAAATACACTACAGTCCCTACCTATCACAGTATACAATACACTACAGCCCCCTTACCTGTGATAGTAAACATTACACTACAGTCCCTATATACAATACACTACAGCCCCCTTACCTGTGATAGTAAACATTACACTACAGTCCCTAACCTATCACAATATACAATACACTACAGCCCCCTTCCCTGTGATAGTAAACATTACACTACAATCCCTACCTATCACAGTATACAATACACTACAGTCGCCTTACCTGTGATAGTAAACTTTACACTACAGCCCCTAACCTATCATAGCATACAGTACACTACAGCCCCTAACCTATCAAAGCATACTATACAACACAGTCCCCACCTATCGCAGTATACAATACACTACAGACCCCCTATTTGTGATAGTAAACATTACACTACAGCCCCTAACCTATCACAGTATACAATGCACTACAGCCCACACCTGTTATAGTAAACATTACACTACAGTTCCTAACCAATCAAAGTATACAATACACTACAGCCAATAACCTATCAGAGCATACAATACACTACAGCCCCCCTACTTGTGATAGTAAACATTACACTACAGCCCCTAACCTATCACAATATACAATACACTGCAGCTAACCTATCATAGCATACAATATACTTTATTTCCCACTTGTCATAGCATACAATACACTAAAGCCTTCCACTAGTCACAATGTAAATTACAGCTGAATACGTATATAATACCTCTAGAATTCCTGAACTGTCCTCTGCACTAGGTCCTGTTGGTGTCAGTAGTTATTGATTTTTTTCCGCTAGAATCTGGTCAGTTAGCCCACCTGTTGTCATCTTTTGTTAAATCACACTGCACTTGTTGAGCATTGCAAATAACTAAGGTTTTGTGTGTTGTATGAATTTGCAAATTATGCAATGAGGTCTAAAGTACAACACGAATCACATGATCATTTTTAAAGAAAAAACAGAAATATGATATATGCTGGTAGAATTACACCACGTTCTGGGAATGGATAGCTAGCAATCACTGACACAATGTACATGTACTGAAAGCCGCTGCAGTAAAGGCCTGGAAGAGCAATTAAAAAGGAGAAAACCCAGCATCTGGTGATGTCCATGAGTTCAAGACTACCAGCTATCATTGCCAGCAAAGGGTTTTCAACCAAGTATTAGAAATGAACATTTTATTTTCAGCTTTTTCATTTGTCCAATTACTTTAGGCCCCTGAAATAAAGTGATTGTGTAAAAAAAGGGTTTAGTTCCTCACATTTTTATGCAATCTTTTTGTTCAACCCACTAAATTAAAGTTGAAAATTTATCTGCAGTTTAACTGCATCTGATTTGTTTCATTTAAAATTAATTGTGGTAATGTACAGAACCAAAATTTGAAAAAAGTTGTCTCTGTCCAAATATTTATGGACCTAACTGTACATAAGAGATATTCCCACTGGAAGCCAAGCATATCCCTGTATCTGTTTATACATTCAGTAAATGGGTGATGGAACAAATATGCGAAGACATAAGAGCTGCTTACTGCACGTCTCTGTGTTCATATATCCTACAGTAAAATGTTAGCTGATGCTGCATTAATAAAGCAACAGAAGCCTGAAATATAGACATAATCTTTGCAGGTCATAGAAACCACTGCTCTTTCATAAATTTCTCCAAGTGTCATCCTGACTCCAGACAAGTCCATAGAAACCATTTGATAAAAAAGTCTCAGCTGGAGCACATTTGTGCAGAATATAAATCAAAAATTAATTGGACATGACCTTTTTTTGACTGATCATTCAATTTGATATAAGATAATATCAATTGTAATTTAGAACAATAATCAAACAAATGGTTGTACATAAAATACTTGTAGTGAATCACACAGACTGATATAAAAATTGTATAATTGATTATAAATAACCATGAGGCAAAATAAGAGTGTATGTTTAGCATAATAAAGGTTGCTAGTATGAAATCCAGACAAATTGTCAGTTTTCAGCACAGAGCTGAGCCGGATGATAGCACAGCCTTTGCATGAGCTTTCTAGTAATTTACTGTTCTGAGTAAAAATAAGGATAAGGATCCCCACACATTAAAATGAAGATTAGCTGTCAGCTATGTACAGGGAACACAGTGGGTGTCTGATAGGGTAGTAAGGTTTCAAACTTCCTATAAGTGCATGAAAGTGACCCGTCTCCTGTGATTTCAGTGACTATTCTGTTAAATGTTGCTCATACAGATTGTGGAAAGTGCATGTTTTCTTTAATGACTAAAATCTTTTAAATTCTAAAATGCACTTTCCTAGCAAACAAATACCATTTTAATTTGTGTGCAGTACTTCCTTAAAACAGAATTCATGCACAGCCTATTCTGTTTCATTGTGGATTTTGGTGAAGAACTGCTCTTATGAGAATAGCAAAAGAATAGGAAGGGAGTCATACCGAACAAAATAGATCTCACGTGGTTTTATCACCTGTCCAATCATTTCTTCTTCTGACAGCAGTCATTCAAGAAAGTCATAGCTACCACCCAGACAATAGATTGTCTTCCATTACCCCAGATCTTTTATCTAGTGTGCAAATCAAGCAGAGCCATTGTTCTGCATAAAGCTGATGTACCAATAGTAATCCTTCCTCAGCCAAGACAACCAATCTAGATCATCTCAGGTGAAAATATATATTTTTAGTGTAGCTGTCTCCTGACATTGCTGTGCTGGATCACTATAAGACTGACAAAACTGTCAACTACTGTTCTTTAATGGAGAAGATAAAATGGGGCATCTCCATCTCTTTTTCCCCACACCTGATTCCATAGAACAGACAGATTGCATGCACAGTGCTTGTACTGCAGTGATCTCAAACAATGACACTGATAATCCATCAGTAAAGAGCTATAGAGGAGATAAACCTTTACAATTTCATTGTACAGATTTAATAGAAACTTGATTCAACCCTCAAGTTCAAAGGACATCAGTGGGTAAAAATTTAAAAGGGAGAGATAGTTCTGTGACATTCACAGACTAAAATCAGGTAATAAATTACATATTAACATCAAATACAGAGGCCTATCCAGGGGACAGACAGCAGGCACTGACCTTTGTCTCCTAATAGTGTGACCAGCATATTAAGTGCTATTTACTGTATGTTGTAACATCCAGAATAAAGGGAGTGTAAAACCATTTTCTATATACTTTCTTCAATCTTTCCACACAGGTCAACCAAATTTTGAGGCTCATACAGCATTGCAGTCAGCAAGAGATAGTGAAAACAGCTGCTAGCTACATATCCTTTGGTGCATAAAATGTTTACTTGTAATTTGAAATAAAAAAAGTAAATGTATAAACAGAAAATGTTTAAATTATTTTAAAATAGGCAATATAGACATTTTAATCCAAACTCAAAGGAAAATTTTATTAGTTTTGAACAGAGAAAAGCTAGAACATCTGCCAGGGAACTTATCAAGTCTTCCCGTCTTGGTTACAGGGGATCTAAAGGGAAAAAGTGATGGTCACACTCTGCAATTCAAAAGCAAAACAGAACCAATGCTGCGATTATTTTTATTGTCCATGTCTTGCTATCTCCAGTTCATCCATTCTCCTAATTTCCAGTCCAGTTGTCTCCGCAGTGCAGTCACAGTTAGCAGGAAAAACACAACTCCTACCATACAATCCCCCCAAAAATGTTTTGTCTGGAGGTCATAGGAACAGGGTTAGGAAAAAAAGAATGTAGGACATTATAGTGTTAAGCAGATTGGAACTCACCATTTATTAATAACAAACATCTTGATCCTCTGCATCCAATGCCTAGACATCTTCCACTCAAACTCCACAAAACCATTCCTTGCATCTCTAACCCACACCTGAAACCAAATGTAAACATTCCTTGGTATAAAGACAGAGCTCAATTTAAAATTTGCAGTAGAGCTAGGCATCATTATATTAGCAAGCAGGAGACTATTTATACAGGATACCCATACTGGTTACCTGCCCTCCAAACTGCACTTCAACCATCATCATTGTACCCCCATCCCCTCATACTGGGTAACCTATCATCATCACTATACCCCTATCCTCTCACACTACCATACCCTACAGTACCCTACCATCATCCATGTATCCCAATCCCTTCATACTGGGTACCCTCACATCTTCCATGTATCCCCATAATTTATACAGGGCACCCTACCATCTTCCATGTATCCCCATAATTCATACAGGGTACCTTACCATCATCTATGTATCCCCATCCCTTCATACTGGGTACCCTACTATCATCATCCTACCCCTATCCTCTCACACAAAGCACCCTACCATCATCCATGTATCCCCTTCCCTTCATACTGGGTACCCTACATCATCATCATACCACCATCCTCAGACACCCTGTACCCTACCATCATCATTGTACCCCATCCCTTCATACTGGGTACCCTACCATCATTGTACCCCCATCCCTTAATACTGGGCACCCTCTTATAATCATCATACCCTTATCCCCTCAAACTCTTTACCCTACCATTATCATTGTACCCCTATCACATCATACTGAGTACCTTACCATCATCATTGTACCCCTATCCTCTCACACTGGGTACCTTCCTATCATCCATGTATCCCCATCCCTTCATACTGGGTACCCTACCATCATCAAATGTATTCCCATCCCCTCACACTGGGTACGTTACCATCATCCATGTATCCCCATTCCCTCACACTGGGTACCCTGCCATCATCACTGTACCCCTTATCCCTTCATACGGAGTAGCCTACTATCATCATTGTACCCCTGAACCCTCACACTGGTTATCCTACCATCATCTTTTTTCCCTATTCCCTCGCACTGGGTAACCTACCATCATCATTGTACCTATATGCCCTCATACTGGGTACCCTACCATCATCATTGTACCCCTATGCCCTCGCACTGGGTACCCTACCATCATCATTGTACCCCTATCCCCTCACACTGGGTACCCTACCATAGTTCTCCCCAGAGGTTTTTAGCCGGTTGCTCCGCCCGGCTGATTTGAATACCCCGCCCAGCTCTCCTCGGCAGCTCTCATCCTCGGATGCACAGATCTCAGTGAAGCTGCTCTGTGTCATCAGTTCAGAGGGATGCTGCCGATGAGAGGTGAGCACACAGTTCAGCCTTCATGTGAAGGAGACACAGACAGTCCCGCCCCCATCTCATAGCAGGAGCTCACCCTGTGAAATGTATCCAGTGTGTGTGAAGTCTGCATGTCATTCTGCATCCTCATAGCTCTCTGTGTACAAACCTCCATATCTCCTAATATGTATGTCACAATGACCTATAATTTTCAGGGTGTACAGGGGACCCTCATAGATACTAGTTATTACAATTTCAGGCCCCCAGATTTATAGAATTTCAAGATATGGGGGTCACAAATGTAAAAAGTTATGGAAATTGAACTTTGGGGTTGCTGTTTCAGAGGAAAGTGCAACTAGGAGTCCTAAATTGAAAGTGCAAATTGGGGACCCCGGGGGCCACTAACATAGCAAGGAGCATTGGGGTAGGGCCCCTAAATATATACCTACCTGTCACAAATCTATACCTATGAAACTGTCTGCTTCTCTTCTTTGGACACCAATTTCTCTGAGGTGGGGGTACAAAACTGAAAATATAGGTGCAAGTGGAGGTAGAACACTGAAACAATAAGAGGTTACTGGATACCCATGGCATAAACAACTGGGAGCACTAAATTTGCCGTGTTTTGCCACACCCCCTTTTTTACCACCCGGCTACAGCTTCCTACCACCCGGCTGAAAAAAAATTTCTGGGGAGAACACTGCCTACCATCATCATTGTACCCCTACCCCTCACACTGGGTACTCTACCATCATCATTGTACCCCCATCTCTTCATACTGGGTACCTTACCATCATCATTGTACGCCCATACCCTCACATTGAGTACCCTACCATCATCCATGTATCCCCATCCCTTCATACTGGGTACCCTACTATCATCATTGTACCCTTATCCTCTCACACTTGGTACCCTACTATCATCCATGTATCCTCATCCTCTCACACTGGGTACCATACCATCATCACTGTACCCCCTATCCCTTCATACAGAGTAGCCTACTATCATCATTGTACCCCTGTGCCCTCACACTGGTTAACCTACCATCATCATTGTACCCCTATCCCCTCGCACTGGGTAACCTACCATCATCATTGTCCCCCTATCCCCTCGCACTGGGTACCCTACCATCATCATTGTACCCTTATCCTCTCCCTCTGGGTA
>NC_092869.1:49375844-49395436 GCF_032062135.1 Pyxicephalus adspersus | reverse complement strand
CCTCTGGGTAATCTACCATCATCATTGTACCTATATGCCCTCACACTGGATACCCTACCGTCATCATTGTACCCCTATCCCCTCACACTGGGTACCCTACCATCATCATTGTACTCTTATCCTCACCCTCTGGGTACCCCACCATCATCATTGTACCTATATGCCCTCACACTGGGTACCCTACTGTCATCCATGTACCCCTTATCTCCTAGCACCTGGGTTCCTTACCATCATCATTGTACCCCTATCCCCTCGCACTGGGTACCCTACCATCATCATTGTACCCCTATCCCCTCGCACTGGATACCCTACCATCATCATTGTACCTATATGCCCTCACACTGGGTACCCTACTATCATCCATGTACCCCTTATCTCCTAGCACTGGGTTCCTTACCATTATCATTGTACCCTTATCCTCTCACACTGGGTACCCTATCAAACACTCTTCCGCCATAACTCTATCTTCCTCAAGCCCACTCCCCCTTCTTTTCACAACTATATCTCAATCCCCCAAACAAGGCAATCTTAATGACTACACCCACACCCCCTTACAGGCATTATTGTCACTGCTTCATTATTCATGGCTCCGTGGTATCAACGTTAGGAGGTAGTGTGTTCGCCCCCCCCCCCGTACAGCGGGTCAGTGTTGAACCCCCCCAACCCATACACAGTCAAGTGTCACCCCACGTCAAAAAATACAGAGGTCTGTGTCAATCACCTCATTTTAACCAAAGCCGACTCTCCTTAATACTTCCGGTCATGTGACACGAGGGCCCGGGGCGGGGGGGTTAGTAAGGAGTCGTCGCCATGGAGACGCGCTAACATAGTAGAAATGGTTGGAAGAGGAGGAAAGCGGAGCCGTAGGTGAGTACAGCGGGTCTGGAAACCGGGTAAAGAACTAATACACAGAATTACATATAGTGTGGAGGATGCAGTCACAATTCTAAGAGTACATTCCTGGTGGCGATTCCCCTCAGATGATGGCAATTCCAAGTCCCAATATCGCGTGTGACGTCACCGGCTGGCGTTCCCCCATCCTAGGTCATGTGACTCGGGGTTACCCTCATTGTGTGTGTGTTCCTCATGTCATTATGATGTCATTCTACCTGCAGGAAAAAGAAGAAGGTGGGCAAACATGAACTCAGGACAGACAAAGAGTCAGAAGCAGAAAAGGCAAAGGCCAGCGCAGCAATCTGGGAGTCCAGGCTGAAGATGGCTGAGCTGTCTCGAATGCAGTACCGTGATACAGCCCGGACCCTGGCGCAGAATAATGAGGAGTTGAGTAGGAACCAATACCAGATGGAAAAAGACATGCTGGAGGTCATCAGCTACCTGAAGAAACAGGACCTGAAAAAAGATGAAATGGTGCATCCTCAACACCTCACCTGCTGGTCCCCAATCCATTCTCAACCCTGCTTTCCCTTCCATTTACTTCCAGCACCATACCTGCTGGTCCCTAATCCATACCCACCCCTGCTTTACCTTTAAATTACTTCCAACACCATACCCACTGATCCCTAATCCATCCCCACCCCTGCTTCCCCCCTACATTTACTTCCAACACCATACCTACTGATCCCTAATCCACCCCCCCCCTTTACCTTTAAATTACTTCCAACACCTCACCTGCTGTCCCTAATCCATCTCTACCCCTGCTTTCCCTTCCATTTAATTCCATCACCTCACCTACTTATCCCTAATCCACCCCCATCACAGCTTTCCCTTCAGTTTACTTTTAACACCTCACCTGCTGGTCCCTAATCCATCCCCACCCCTGCTTTCCCTTGTCTGCCTTTTACCATTTTATTCCAACACCTTACCTACTGATCCCCTGTCCTTCTCCGCCTCTGCTTTCCCTTCAAACCTTTACGTTTAACACATTTTTATGCTGATCCCGTCCATCCCCACCCCTGCTTTCCCTTCCGTTTACTTCCAACGCCTTACCTACTGATCCCCTGTCCATCCTCATCCCTGCTCTCCTCTCTACCATTTACTTCCAACTACTTACTTACTGATCCCCTATCAATCCCCACCCCTGATTTCCCTTCCATTTACTTCCAACACCACACCTACTGGTAACCTGTCCATTCCCGCCCCTGCTCTCTTCTCTACTATTTACTTTCAATATATTACCTACTGATCCCCTGTCTATCTCCAGTTCTGCTTTCCCTTCCATTCACTTCCAAGCCTTACCTACTGATCCTCTGTCTATCTCCAGTTCTGCTTTCCCTTCCACTATTTACTTCCAGCATCTTACCTACTGATCCCCTGTCCTTCCCCACCTTAGCTTTCCTTTCTGTTTAATTCCAACACCACAGCTACTGGTCCTGTCCATCTCCACCCCTGCTTTCCTTTCCACCGTTTACTTCCAACACCTTACTGATCCCCTGTCCATCTCCACCCTGCTCTATTTTCTACTATTTACTTCCAATACCTTATCTATTGATCTCCTGTCCATCTCCACCCCTACTTTCCCTTCCACTATTTAATTTTAACACATTACCTACTGATATATAATATTAACTATATAACTATATAATATACCTTTGGCACCTTCCCTGCCGATGCTATTGTCTGTCTGTCCTACACTGCTCCTCAATCTACTATATATCTGTGACTCCTTACCTGTTGGTGCCCCCTATCTGTCTCATTTCCTGTTGCGTTATTTAGCATATTCCTCCACCTTATTTGCTGATACTAGGCAAAAAAACATAGGAGTTCCAGCTCTTGCTTATGTTTTAGGAAAGATATTTATTCTAATTGGTTCCACATACCATTTAAAGAACACTTTTTTCAAATGTTTCAGAGAAAGTACCTGAGGGCTTCAAAACTTGCTATTGTCATAATTGTCTAATTGAAGGTTCATTCTACTATCTCTGATGAACTGGTGACATTCTAGTCCCTATCTTTATGTAGACAATGGCACTAGCCATAAAAGGTTCTACAAAATTCACTGGATGGACTTGAATATATAAAGTTCACGTGGATTCTCTTTTTGTTTTCTCCTAAAAGATTGAAGAATTGCAGCAAAAACTGAAAATGGAGAAGATATGGGCAGATGAAGAGAGACAGCAGCTGGTGAGTGTCTATTCTTTCTCTGCAGTGCTCCCCCTAAGTGCAAGTTTTATTTTGTGTTTCTCATAACTAACAGTGTTTAATGCCTTACTGTTATTGTATGAATATAATATGAATATATTGCAGAGCTCATATGTCATTTTCTTTCTGCCTTAAACATGCCATTTTCTCTTATCTTAATATTAGAACTTCACTAACAGTGTGAAGTCTTTTCACAGAAAGAGGCATTCAGGAAGCAGATTTCTGGCTTGGAAGAAAAATGCACCCAGAAAACTCAGGAAATGCAGATAATTCAGGCGGAGTTCAGGATGATGAAGGAATTCCGCAGACGTAAAGCAGGATTGGAGAAAGAGCTGGATGAGGTAATATCACAATACATATAAATAGTTTTGCTGCACTTTCTTCTGCTGATATACTCACCTATATGTTTTTTCCTTACAGATTAAAGAGAGCCTGCACCAAGCAAACCAGGAGCATAAAGAGTCATTGGTGGCCATGGAGAGGCGCTTTTTCCAGGATAAGGTGAGAATACCCATTATTGGCAAGTAAATAGGGGGGCTAATGGCATATTTCATTGTCAGTGAGGACAGGCAATACATATCACTTAACAGACCCATTGCTGCTTGAACACTACATGTTCTGTTATTAGAGCATCCTATTTTTTTTAATCATAGCAGAACTAATAAATATTGCTATCCCCCACTAGATAAAGTTTGTCTAGAGTTTTCTGTTGCATTGTATTGATTAATTTTGAATATAGAAAATGTTCCTGAACACAGTGTAAAATAAACATCCATTTGTATGAAAATATTTTGGCACCATGGGTCAGATTGGGTTTTGTTCATTTTCCTGTTGAAATTTTAGTAGAGCTTCTGCCAGAAACACTGACACGGTACATATATCAAGTTTGGAAGCTCCATAAAATGATCTCAGACACATTGGGCATGTAAAGACTATTTCTGATCAATAAGCATTTTACAAGGAATATTGGAAGAACATTCCCAATATGGAGAAATAGACAGTCTGCTGAAAGCAAGGTTTGTCAGTCATGATTTCTATTCAACACTGAATGACAGCGGTAACTATCACACAGAACACAATTTTTAACATTTCATTATCAAAAGGATTTTATGTTTACTTCAAAGGCTCAAATATCCAGTTTGATCAGGGGTGCCTAGTTGTTTGCATACAAATGAATAGTGTTCATCAGTTAAACTTTGATATTTTTCTTTTGAATATTTTAAAAAGAAGATCATTGAGACCCAATTATGCAATCACTAGCATAGTTATATAGCATGATGGGGTCTCCTGTCACCAGATTCAGGAAGATGCTGGAGTTCTGTATCTCTAAATATATATAACAGATGAGCAATTCACTGACTAAAAGCCCAACTAGAGCCAGGATGTCCCTCATACAAGGCATCTGAGACAATAATAACTAGTGCTGCAATGCCTGACATCTACTGACTTAATGGTTGAATGTTTTCCTCAGCAACGCCTGGAGAAAGAGGCAGAGAAGAAAATTGCAATTCTGGCAGAAAAAGCTCATAGTGAGGCCATCATGTAAGAAAAAACAAACATAACTGTCTGAGCATTCCTTTCTTCTCTACAAATTTGCTCATTCTGCTTGGCACTGACCCTTTTTTTCCCCAACAGTTTGTCTTTACTTTAATGTGTGTTCATTCATGGCCGTTGCCTGCTGGTTGTTGTTTAGAGAGTATGGTTTGTGCCTGTTCCAGGTATTCAGCCAGAATTTGGCCTAATCTAAAGTCAGTGCTTTTTCCTGGTCTACAGTTGATCCTTAGTATTCAGTTATATCCAAATAAATGTAAATGATGTTGGTTTAGGTAGATATAGTCATGGTTTTAGTTCTTGGTGCACAGAACCTTTTCATACAGTTGTCCTTGGCACACAGTGTTATGTTTTAGAATAAATTAGTAAGTGTCCATGTACAATGTTGGATTTTACTGTACAGATTCTGTTATATTTGGGTGAATATTTAATATTAAGTCTTAGTTACTCTATACAGATTTGAGTCTTGGTGTTATGTCTAGATTACATTTACAATGGGTTCTCAGTGTACATTCAGTGTCTGTTCTCAGCATGGAGTTTTGGTTTAAGGTGTACATTAAGGAGAGTGTTTTTATTGATCCCCCTGTAAATTTGTCTATAATATTTGTTATACATATAGCATTTCCTATTGTGATAGCCTGACAAGGGAAACATTTATAAATAGATGAATAGAATAGAAGTGATTTTTTTTTTTTGGGTGAACAATCAAAAATGATCACACACATAAAACCTGTTTGCATGGTTTCTTAAACACATTGTAGTGTAAAGGTTCACTTACTCAAACCATCTGTTTAAACTGAATCCAGTTAGGTAGGTCCTCTTTATAAATAGTTGTTGGTAAAATAAAGGAAATTGTAAATTAGATGGTAAAATATGTGGCCATTTTCTCCCAGCCATACAGTTAACAAAGCAATCATTTAACAAAGGAATATAATGAGAAAATTCATTTCATTCATTTCTGGTGTAACGTTGGTTGTTTTTGTGCATTTGTTGATTCATAATAAAGGATGGCTCTAACCTCACAGTGACGGTCCTCATTGTTTAGTGTTAATTTGCAGTGTGTGGGTGGTGTTGGGTCTGGTGTACAGTTAATTTTGTCTCTCAGTCTACAGTGTTGGTTCCAGTTTTTCAGTTCATGTTGGGTGTTAGTGCAGTGGATGTTGAAATGTATAATCAAAACTGGGTCTTATAAGTATATGGTGTTTGTTTACAACATGACATTGATGTACAATCAGGCACCACCCGAAGCACAAAAAAAACAGCACTCGATGCTGGATTATAGTGTTCAGTACTTGGTCTGGGTAAAAAGTTTGTGTTGGTTTTTATTGTGTAGTCTGAAGGTGCATTCAATGCTAGCCTGTGTTGGAGTGTGTAGTGCCTACTGTGTTGTAGTGTATGCTGTTGGTTCTGTGTACAGTTGATTCCAGGTCTTAGTGTATGGTGTTGAATCTCAGGTACAGTGTTCGATTTCATTGTGCAGTTGATTTTTGATGTTGTGGAAGATGTTGGGCTGTACAATGTTTGTTTTCAAAGCATCATTAATTTCAGGTGTACATTCCATATTGGGTCTTGATGTACAGTCAGGCCTTAGTGTATAGCTTTGGGTCTTCATATAGAGGGTTAGTTGTCAGTGTGCAGTTGCTTTAAGGTTTATTTCTAGGTCTAAGAGGCTTATTTTCCAAAAAATGGTGATCAGATAAATGAGTGCCACTGATAAACTGATATTCAAAATCAGATAAATCAAAATGCAGCCTTCTTGCCACATTTAAAAGTAGTAAAAAGAGACATTAGACTTACATTGTGTTCATCAGGGTGAATGTAGCAGTAGTGCCAGCTTATTGGTACTGCATGTAAAAGTGCAAAAGTGGTGATCAGGGCGTTTAAACCAAATTCCAGTGATCCCCTTTGTAGCCTGTGACTTTCTTCGCTTTCCAAGTGGTGAATGCTAACTGGGAGTCAGTCTGATCCCTATTTAAAGTCTGGTGATCAACATCTTTCAAAACTAAAAGTAGTAATTCTGCAATCTTTTCAGCTGATTGTCAGTTTCAGCAAATATGAAAAAGCATTATTCGTACATCTGTACATAAGGTCTTGGTGTGATTGGTGTTGGGTCTAATTTGCAGTTTTGTTTTTTAGTTTGTTGTTGATGTTGGGTTTTAAAATAGTGTTGAGTTTGGGTTTACATTTGATGCTTGGTCTTAGCATATGGTGTTCAGTCAGTGTTGATGTACAATCAGTCCTGTGTGCTGTCATTATCTGAAGGAAATGTGTAGTGTCTAATCCTGCATGTGGTGCTTAACTTCAATACCTTCACAAAGGATGTTCCTGGCAACAGAATTCCTTGTTCTATTCCCACAGGCAGTTGGAAAATGCAGGAAAATCTATCTTCAGGGAGAATGTACAGCTGAAAGAGGCCATCTCTTATCATGTGAGTGAAGCATGCAAGTTACTGAAGACCATCACACAACTTAAGGATGAGAAAGAACAACTTCTCCTGGAGAAGGTTAATACAACATGCCTCTGCCTGCATTTTAGCAGTATACGTATGAGTCTTTGTTTACCTACATCTCTTCTCAATTTATAGCAGATATTTGCCCACATGTTTATTAGATGATGAATCCGATCTTTAGGCTAACCCCTAACCCCAGACAATAATTTACTATTAGACTGCAGAAAGGGACACAGGGGTAAGCTTCCTATCATTTAAATAGGTGGGAACTAATACTATACTACTTTTTAATGAAGGGCATTATGCCTTTAAACATCTTAAAGGTAAGGTGGAACTTCTCAGCCACAGAACAATAACATGTTTATAGTAAGTAATCTTACATGCCCATTAAATGCTCTCTTTGAGTTACTATAGGTTAATGCCTATGATTTGGCAGACAGTATGTTACTCCGTCATATTGACTCTGTCTGCAACTTTTACACTTGAAAAAGTAAAAATAACAGAGACTGTTGATCCAGGACACATCCAATTGCCTCGTGGAATCAGGAAGGAATTTTTCCCCTGTTGAAGCAAATTGTACCTGGACCAACTATGTCTTATAGGGTTTTATATCTGGGGTATGTTTACTTCCCTAGTGATTGAAGTTGATGGACTTATGTCTTTTTTCAACCTGACCTACTATGTATCTATATGAAAAAAAGATTCCACTGTGTTTTTGTCACCGTTCTCTTTACTGATCTTTTGCATACTGTGACCATTGCCTGTTTAGAATCTATGAAGCCTGTCACAAATCGCTGTGGCTCAGCAGCCTGAAACCCTCCTATCTCCTCTCCTCTTTTATGTCTTGTCAACCTTTCCCTCTTCTCTCTCTTGCATCTTTACTAAAGATTACATTACTGCAAGAATTAGATACATTTACTTATTGTTACTTTATAATTTTCTTCCTGTAGTTGTTACTACAGGAACACATACTTTACAGGATGCTAGCTTCAATTGGAGATATTTTTTTAACAATTAAATGTATATTTCATGTGACTAGATATTCTAAACCATACTTCTGTTTGTGATTTTTAGAAAACAATTATAATGGGATGAAATAATAAAAATGTGCAATACACATAATGTGTTCAAAGTTCATAATGTGTATATGTTGTCAAATAGGTCTCATATTTTCTCATCTTTGCCCAGGAAACCAGTGAAAAGTTGGTTCAGGAAAAAGTTTTACAAGTGTCCCAAAAAAACACACAGATCCAGGAATTAAAGAGGACTGTGCAGACCCTGGAACATGCTGTACAGCAGATGAAGACAGAGCTAGAAAAAAGTGTACAGCAAAAGCCAATTCAGGCACAAGAAGCAAACTCGTCAAGAAGTGATGAGCTTCAGAAGCTAAAAAAGCTTTTGGAACTTAAGGATCGAGAAATAAACCGAGTTAAAAAGCTGGCCCACAATATTCTACAGGAGAGGACAGAGGTAGAGCAATTTTTCCTGGAAGCACTGGAGCAGGTGAAGCAGGAAATCAATTCCAGCAGAAACTGTTATCAGAAGATGGCACAGGCAGCCTACAACAGCCGTATGATGCAGGCAGCTGCAGGAGTAGAACATTACCCTAAGATCAGAACCTTTCATAACAAAGAACACAGTACCAATGATGTCAATCAAGACATGAAAGAGGCTGAGAAATGGTAACAAGATACAAGACTATCACTGCATACTAGAATTGTCCTTCCTTCCATATCACCTCGTCACACTCTTGTGGTTAAATAGGACCACAACCCTGCCTTGTCTCTACTCAATTGCTTTAGCCTTAACATGGCCTTATTACACCTTTCTCATTATGGTCACCCTATATGTATGTCCAGTCCTTATAGTTCAATTATACCCCACCCTTACTACTGATATTGTTACACCCTCTACCCCCTTTCTCCTAATATATTCATGTCATTATTAGGTTCCACACCTTTCATTTATAACTATCTTTCCTAATATTTCTATCCCCCATTATGGTCTCACATTTCCATCCTGTAATATAGTTACTTATAATATAGTTATACTCTTCCAACTACATCCACTCCTCTCACTATTATCCTAAGATACTTGCACTCCTCAAACCTTTTACCTACTGCTTTGATCATGTCACCTGGTATTAGAATGCTCACCTTTTATTTCTTCACTCTAGGTCCCATTTAGAGAGTGGGAAAGTTGACATTACAGATCTAACCTGGGAGCAGAAGGAGAAAGTTCTGAGACTTTTGTTTGCAAAGATAAACACCTCTGTTCCCCAGTAAGTGAGAGACTGAGGATGTTATCTGCACTTTTTGGACATTGTACTGACTTTTTCTCTTTTATATTAGAAAAAGGATCCCCATTGTTAGAGCTGTGATGTCTTCTGCAGCTAGAGAGATTAATTCCAGGTAAGATGTAATGGTGGCAGAGGTAAAGGGGAGGAATGGAATCAGAAACTCCTGTCTATACTAGGCAAAGCTGTTACTGTAGTTGATTTTTTAGCCCCTGGTGGTGTGAGTGTTTTTGGGAATATCATTTGCAGGTGACTTACTCAAAAAACTCCATACTTATTACATACTAAATGTGCAGAAAGAGTATGGCTGTTAGATACTAGCAGATTGGTTTTCACCTTTAAAATACATGCAAACCACAGGCATTTCCTGGGAAAATGGTTGGTGTGGAGGACCATTGTCCTAATGACCTTTGTTTTATCTCTAGGGAAACTATGGAGATAACCAGCAATACAATCTTTATAACACAGCAAGTTCCAGAACAATCTGCATCCAGTGGGATATTACCTGCTATCCATCCTACAAAATGTCACACCTTGGGCTGAGATGCAGCAGAATGCATTGCTTTTTTTTTCTTTAACAAAAATAATAAAATGTACAACAAGCTTAGTGTGTGTGTGTGTGTGTGTGTGTTTTTGTTTGTTTAACCTCAGAAAAGCCAATATTCTGCACAAAATAATGGCTTAAAGTATGGTCAATGCAAGAAGTGTGCACAATGCTACTCGGCCTAGAAACTGGAAATACCAACAATTTTCATTTCAGCACGGCATTTCACAGTCCAACCTCTAACAGTAATACTGAGTGGACAAAGCCTGAAATTGTGGAACTAAAAGGTGTTTCTGTAGTAATTCAAACCTATATATAGAAGTCCAGGTTCCAGTAGTGGTAGAATTGTAGATTTTTCTTAGCATATCAAGATTGGTTAGCTTTTATTTAGTGTGTAACAATGAGTTAAAAAAAGACATTCTTTTCATTTTCATTTTGTTATGTTGCTCAGCACAAGTGTTCAAAGCTATACCGAATTGATACACTAAGCTCCATTCCATCCATTTATTGTGTGTCCGTCCATAGAAGCCTCTGCAGGGCCCTTGTCACTCCAGGAAAGTCAACCACTTTATGAACGACCCATTGTCGGCATCACCACAGCTGGGCTGGTCACTGTAGCATCTTCTTCTTTCCACTGTGAGGTGACTGTTTTAAGTTGAGTATAGAAGTAAACCCCCTAAAGAGATAAAAGTAACATGACACTCCACACCTATAAAAAAAACAAAACAAAAATACACACATCCCCATCATAGACCAGGTCCTGAGCTTACCTGCTTTCCATAGAAATTGGTGTCTCCCCGGAAGGAAGCTCGAGATCCAGTAAAAGAGAACATTGGCAGGGGCACAGGGATGGGAACATTGACACCCACCTATGAAAGGGACATTTTCCTTAGTAGTTACTAAAGTAAAACATACTGCTCAATAATACAAATCTCATAGAATTCTGGGCTTAAGACCATATGTCCAACACCACATATAACCAAACACAGACATTAGGGTTTAGCAGCAACACCTTTCCCATCCCCCCATGGTTTGTACATACCTGGCCTACATCTGCCAAGTGAGTGTACTTTCGTGCTGTGGCTCCGTTTGTAGTAAAGATGGCTGTGCCGTTTCCATAGGGATTGTTATTTACAATATTAATTGCTTCATCCAAGTTGTCTGCTTCTAAAACAACCAAAACTGGGCCAAAGATCTCTTCCTTGTAGCAGGTCATGTCTGGCTGCAGGAGGCACAGGTAAACCAAAGATCAGCCATTTCTCCTCCTCAGTCACTGAACATATAGAATATGAACCCAAACACATGCCCTGCCCTAGGTATAAACAGCATCTGAGCATACCTACATAAAACCTAACTTACACCAACAGTGATCACAAGCCTATTCCCCACAGAAGTGCAATCCTGTATTACTGACCCAGAACATAAACTGCTGCCATTTCACTACACAGATTACAGGTAGTCCCCGGGTTACATACAAGATAGGGAGTGTAGGTATGTTCTTAATTTGAGTTTGTATGTAAATCAGATTAGGTACAATATTTTAATAATGCAATTAGGACAGATGTTTGTCTCAACAGATTAGGCAGCATGGTGTCAGATACTGTATACAATCCTCACTTAGTTAATTACAAATCTCTCAGAAAGCAGATTGTGAATGTCTATGGGCCCTATTTTTTCAGTAATATCTTTAGAGTGCTTTAGATAGCACAGTAATGCATACAGTGGGTTTACTGGAGGGCTAACCTAGAATTTACTAAGGAATAAACAAATATACATATAGTTTGTAGATCTTGTGTTTTACCTATAGACAGTAGTGTAATATAGAGAAGGATATTGTGACCCAAAAATGTCATTTGTTCCAAAAGAGGCAACAAGAGCTTATAATGTCATATAGTAGGTCAGGTTGAAAAAAGTCCATCATGTTCCACCACTAGGGAAATAAAAATATCCCAGATGAACCCCTATGGACATAGTAGGTCCAGAGGAAGGCAAAAAAAACCCTGGTATAATTTGCTTCAAAAGGGGAAAAAAATTATTTCCTGATTCCATGAGGCAATCGGATGTTCCCTGGATCAGCAGTCTCTGTTATCTTTACTTTAAAGCTTTAATCCCCAGTTATATTCTGATCTAGCATCTGAACCCCAATTTCTCTGGAACGGGGGGGAGGCGGTACAGGTGACCAAAATAGAGGTGCAAGTGGGGGACACTTATGGCTAACACCACCTACAATTGAATCGCTAAGGCATCGTCAGAGAACTCTGCCCATCAAAAAACCCCTACCCTGTTACGTTAGAAGCCTCCAGCTTCTAATGTAACAGGATGATACGTTAGAAGCTAGGGGCTTCCAAGGGCATAGTTCAGTGTTTAATTTATTTCAAAGTAGGCCTACACATGGACACTTGTTGTAACAGGTAAAATTAAAAAAATATTAAAACTTTTAAAAGTTTATAAACTGTGTTATGTTTTGCGGCTCCAGACTATTTTTCTTTAGTGGAAGAGGAGGCAAAATGGCTCTTTTGATAGTAAAGGTTGCTGACCCCTGCCCTAGACAGTATGAAGCATGCATGTTGTTAGCTCCCAAGTGCAAAACTTTACATTTATATATATTAAAAGTCATTTGCCACTTGGCTGCCCAATCACACAGTACATCCAGGTCTGCTTGTAGATTATAGACATCCTGTATGTACTCCGGGGTACACCATTAAATCTTAGACCCAAGTATGAATCATTAATTGATTGAACTCTCTGGATGTGGTCTTTAGGCCAGTTCTCTATCAGTTTACAGATTGACTTTTCTAAACCTATTGACCCTACTTGCATATTAACTGTCCGTGGAGTGGCAAAGTCCAGGTACACTATATAAACACTCCACTGTCTACTTTCCTCCTCATAAAAAGAAAGTAAATTTGTTTGACAACTTTAGTTTTTCTCGAAGTCATGATGACTATCACTTAAAAATTTTTAAGAGAAACTCCTGTATGTGGTTCTTTATCAAACTCTTGGGCCTTTGTTAAACTACCTGGTTTGTAGTTATTTGGTAATGACTTTGCTCCCTTTATAAAGATAGGAACCACATTGGCCTTACACCAATCCATTGGTACCATGCCAGTGATTATGATTAAAGAGTCTAAAAATTAGAAATAATGGCTTTAAAATAACTGAACTCAGCTCTTTGAGGACATGTGGATGTAATCCATCAGGTCCTGGTGGTTTGTCAACCTTAATTTTGCCCAACTGTTTCTCAATCATATCAATTTTGAGAATTGTGAGCCGCAGTGACTCTATTGCTATTATGAATTTGGACTTGAGCTCTGCCATTTTCCTTTGTGTACAGAGCTAAAAAAATCTGCCTTTTCTTCATCCCTAGTTACCAACCCAGAAACATAATTTAAGGAGCCTAAATGTGCAGATCTTATCTTTTTGCTAATAATATATGGGAGTTTGCCATACTTTTCTTTGCATTCTGCCTTATGTCAAGAATGCTATTAATTTTTCCACAACACATCAGTTTTTTAGTAGCCAGTATTTATATAGCACTGACATAATATGCAGCACTTTACAAAGTTTATGATCATATCACAAATGTCAATATGTATTTATCCAAGTACATCACAGCTTTATCCGTAGGCACTGTTTTATTAAGCCCTGAGCAAAAATTGTCCCTGAAAACATGCCAGCACCAATTACACTCTCCAGTATCTGGGCATCTGGATAGCTGAATGTTTTAACATAATAATGTAAATGCTGGGCTGTAGGGTGTATCAGGGACTGTATAAATAACTATAAATTAGGTAGAATAGTGACACAGGTATGATTTTAATCTGTGTAGCAGTATGCTCTGCACTCTTGTTTTTAGTGATATTTCAATGATGTTCAAATGTTTGGCCAATTAAATATGGGGAAAGTCAGCAAATTTCCATGATGTATACTTTTAAATTTTAAAGAGGAGTAGTTGGTGGCCTGAGATTAATGAAGCATCCAATTATACATTGCTGCCTCCATGATCAAACAGTCTTTCTGCAAAGTTCCTGCATATATAACTACAAATTGCTGAAATATGCTCTGTTACATTGGCTACAATGCCCTGGATCCATGCATTGACCTTCTCATATACATACCGTCACATTGGCAAGAATAGTCGGTCCCACAAAGTTACCATTCTCATAGCCTTTTACTTTGACATTTCTTCCATCTAGAAGCAAAGTGGCCCCCTCTTTTACACCACTCTCTATCAGGCTGCACACCCTCTGTTTTGCAGATTTACTGATCAGCGGTCCCAAGTCAGCTCCAGGCTGGTCCCCTGAATCAGGAAGGAAGTGTTCAATATATTAGAGGGAAACGTACAGGAAGTTATAGCTATAATCATGAAGCAGCACTACAATTAGTTTTTTGCATATCACAAGATCATATTCTTGGTAACCTGCCATCATTGCAGTTTTCATGCCACAGATAAATACGGGTACTGGCAGCAGTTCTGGTGGAAATATTGATAATGTATAAACGAAAAGAAAATTTAAGTGGCGATACATCTTCCAGGAACACCTTTGCAATGGTAGAGACTAGCACACATCTAAAGATTACTGTTCTCTTACCAGAATTTACTCTTAATTTCTTTGCCCTTTCCACAAGTTCTGGAAGCCATTTCTTGGCTTCCCCAACCAGAACAGCGGTTGATAATGCCATACATCGTTGCCCAGCTGCACCAAAAGCTGCTCCCACCAACTGATTTAAGGTGTTCTCTTTATTAGCATCTGGCATGACAACCCCATGGTTCTTGGCTCCCTGTAAAAGACAACATAATTAAACATCAATGTCTGTAGAGGCAGGCCAGCCCCTCTCCACAACATTATGTCATACCATGTTGCTCTGGACTCTCTTTCCATTTCTTGAGCCTCTCTCATAAATATATTCACCAGCTTGGTTGGAGCCCACAAAGCTGATTGCCCTTATGGATGGATAGTCGCAGATAAAATTCACAGCTGCAAAGACACAAAAGATACAAAACATGAACCCATAAAGGAATGCTAAAAGCATAACTGTTTATTATTATTACTACAGAGTATTTATATAGTGCCACCATATAAAGCAGCACTGTACAAAGTTCATAGTCATGTGACTAGCTGTCCCACAAAGGGGCTCACAATGTAATGTCCCTACCATAATCATATGTGTTTAATACAGTCTAAGGTCGATCTCGGAGGGTAGCCAATTAACCTAACTGCATGTTTTTTTTGGAATGTGGGAGGAAACCAGAAAAAGAGGTACCCAGAAGAAACCCACACAAAGATGGAGAGAACCTGTAAACTCCATGTAGATAGAGCCCTGGCGGAGAATCAAACCTGGGACCCGGTGCTGCAGAGACCAAAGCACTTACCTCTGAGCCACTGTGCTGCCTGTTTATCTGGTATTACATGGACAGACTGCTTCCCTGAAGGGTTTACTTTCTGCTTAACACAGGGCAAGGTTCTACTCAACCACAAGCTCAGGTCATATGGATTTGTTGTACAAAACAGATATATGTTTTACAACCCAACTTACTGCTGCTCTTACCTGCATGTTGCCCATGAATAATGTTCAGTGTCCCATCAGGAGCTCCAGCATCTTGTAGCAAACGAGCCAGAAACATTGTGGCTCCAGGAACGCGCTCAGAGGGTTTCATAAGGTAAGTGTTCCCACATACCATCCCCATCGGGAACATCCAAAGAGGGATCATGGCAGGGAAATTAAAGGGTGCAATCCCAGCACAGACACCCAGGGGAAGGCGGAAGGTGTAAGTGTCCATGTCCTTTGTGAGGGAAGGGAGTGTTTCACCAAGCATGAGTGAGGTCACACTACAGGCATGCTCCACCACCTCTGTAAAAGGACAAATTTCAAAATGTAACTACAGACAATGCATTCTGACCTGAAAGTAAGGTTCATCTCTACAGTCTTACGTAGTCCGCGAAACACATCTCCTTCTGCATCAGCCAGAGTTTTCCCCTGTTCCAATGTGATCAGACGAGCCAGTTCTTTCTAAAAGGAAAGTTTATAGAATCATTTATAGGCTCTAGAGATACCCCAGCATGGTGCAACCTTGGCTGCCACCCCTACCAGATTATCCTTGATAAGCTGCTGGTAGCGTAGAAAGATCTGTTGTCTGTTGAGGATGGATGTATCTGACCAAGCAGGGAATGCTTGTTCACAAGATTTTACTGCAGCTTCCATCTCACTCTGCGTGGCCAGGGGAACCTGTCCAATCACCTCACTGGTGGCCTAAAAGTGACAGAACATTAAACATGAGTGGACTATGCACCATCCAAAGGTCAGTCATTTTACCAAACAAGAAAATAGCAGATCACCAAGATAGAAAAAATGGTGGAGGGAAGAGACAGAGAAAGTCAGTTCCCCTGGATTTCTAGAACTAAAAATCACAAAGCAAAGCTTACCGGGTTGTGAATATCAATCCAGTCTGAGGTCTCCGAATCAACAAATTGCCCATTTATGAATAGTTTTGTCTTAGGCTGAAAAACAAAAACTCAATAATTATATGTATTTGTTCTGCAAGATGAATTCCTAATATTAACTACAATACAGCTGTAAGCCCGGGACTTAACCCAGCACCAGATTCCACGTTCTCTGACCGGTATCAAATCTTACCCAATTGTCTCAGCAAACCTTAATATTTCTTATCACCAAAGTCTAAAACAAAATGAACATTAGAAATTCCTCCTCCTATGAAGAAAAATAGAGGAACTCACAAGATTATAAAATACCACCCCTCCCCCAAATAGGAGTCCAACGACTTTACCAAGTCATATCACCAGTGACTGATAAGCTCACCAGAACCATATCATCACCAGATTTCAGTCAGTCATATGATACCCTCCTTCCATCATCACAATAGGCTTTCTGAGCCATATTATTCTCTATGATCAGAGGAGCTCATCAAGTCAGATTGATCATCAGTAGCAGACCAACTCATCTAACCATATGATTCCCCAGCACCAAAGACCTATTAGATCATTGAACCATACCATTACACCAGAATATTCCCTCAAAAGATTCACTGGTCCACATTTTCCTCCGCATGTACAAAGAGTAACATGGGTAGCCTATTCTCACATGCCCAGTAAACAAAGAAATGTTTGGTAGTCATACACTGTGCAGGGATCCAACTAGAGCAAATAAACATTGGACCCGTTCTATTCTGGGCAATTTGTAGATATGGGCAGGTTTAAATGAGTTGGTCACATCTCTGATGCCAGTGGCCTACAACCCCTCCAGGAGACCATATTCTTAATTTTTAGGACACCTACACAGGAAGAATCCATTGGACTTTAGGGTGGATCAATAAGGTAAAGAGGACAGCAACTTACCACAGCAGAAGATGAATAGTTGGCACGATGGATCCGAGCAGAGGCCTGATAAAGATATGTGATTAAAAGGATAGATTCAGTTTTTTTCTTTATTGTTCCTTTACACATAGAATTTATCTAGTCTACAACTTCCCTCTCCCACAACTACACAGCTCCAGACTTATATAGCCCTGTATCCGCTCCCCCCAACCATTATATAGCCCTGGATCCGCTCCCCCCAACCATTATATAGCCCTGGATCCACTCCCCCCCAACCATTATATAGCCCTGCCCAACCATTATATAGCCCTGGGCCGGCTCCCTCCCCCAACCATTATATAGCCCTGGGCCGGCTCCCTCCCCCAACCATTATATAGCCCTGGGCCCGCTCCCTCCCCCAACCATTATATAGCCCTGGGTCCACTCCCCCCAACCATTATATAGCCCTGGGTCCACTCCCCCCAACCATTTAGACCTGGATCCGCTCCCCCCCAACCATTATTTAGACCTGGATCTGCTAACCCCCTCGCCCCAACCATTATATAGCCCTGGATCTGCTAACCCCCTCCCACAACTATTATATAGCCCAGGATGGGCAAACCCCCCCCCCCCCCCCCTCAGCATTATATAGCCCTTGATCTGCTAACCCCCTCCCACAACTATTATATAGCCCAGGATCCGCTACCCCCCAACCATTATATAGCCCTGGGTCCACTCCCCCCAACCATTTAGACCTGGATCCGCTGCCCCCCAACCATTATTTAGACCTGGATCTGCTAACCCCCTCCCACAACCATTATATAGCCTGGGTTCGGCAAAGCACCCTCCCCCTCAGCATTATATAGCCCTGGATCTGCTCCACCCCAACCATTATATAGCCCTGGATCCGCTCCCCCCAACCATTATATAGCCCTGGATCCACTCCCCCC
The DNA here is from genome assembly GCF_032062135.1 of Pyxicephalus adspersus. NCBI lineage: Eukaryota > Metazoa > Chordata > Amphibia > Anura > Pyxicephalidae > Pyxicephalus > Pyxicephalus adspersus. Next base: position 49,377,234 of record NC_092869.1, on the reverse strand, counting down.
AACCATTATATAGCCCTGGACCTGCTAACCCCAACCATTATATAGCCCTGGATCCGCTCCCCCCCAACCATTATTTAGACCTGGATCTGCTAACCCCCTCCCACAACCATTATATAGCCCGGATCCGCTCCCCCCAACCATTATATAGCCCGGATCCGCTCCCCCCAACCATTATATAGCCCTGGATCCGCTCCCCCCAACCATTATATAGCCCTGGATCCGCTCCCCCCAACCATTATATAGCCCTGGATCCGCTCCCCCCAACCATTATAAAGCCCGGATCCACTCCCCCAGTATATAGCTCTGGTTCATCCACTTTTGGGCTGCCAGTATATAGATTGGGTCCTCTTGGCTGGGCTTTCTCCCTGAAATAAGGCCATCACCCCCTAGGTCTCAGTCCCCTAATTATAGAGCTCAGATTCCTCTGATTTGCTCCCAGTTTGTGTAGCATTGGTTCCCCTGGTGCCGCTCAATATTTCGTTCTGCTCCCCTCCACTCCCATAGCTTCTGTTTCTCTATAGTTCCGCCTGCCCCGGTTCCTTCCATACTGGTACTGGTACTGGTACTGGTACTGGTCTCACCCGCACGATTCTCTCCAGCCGCATCATTTTCCCAATGTTCTGCAGACCTTCTCCTGACTCCTCCTTCAGACTTCTTATTGGCTACAAGGGACACGGCCCTCTCTAAAAGTCTTGTAATTGGCCAGGATATTTGACCTAAGTCTAGGCTGTCAAGGTCTGACCTTTTGACTCCTCCCTGGGGAGGAGGGGACTTTTTTTTCATGCTTAAAGGTCACTTCCGAGTCACGTGCAGTCGTTCCATTGTCCGGAAAAGTGACCCGTATTTCCGGGTGTAGAAAAATGGCGGCTGGATAGGTCAGCTGACTGCTGTCACATGATCTTCATCTTCAAATAATGGCGGCGACGGCAGAGGGTAAGTGAAATGTATTTCCCTGTATGAGGTCCAGTAAGAGCAAATCCTTTCCAATCATACCAATAGAGATGTGAAATTCTGAGCTCTGTAATGAAAGATCTCCTACATTATGATTATTGGGAAGTCACATCTGCACCCTGCTTATTATCATTGGACTGCAGGCTTTTTGAGGGGAATTTTATGTATTGAAGATATTCTGATTGTTTTCTTCCCCAGGCACTGAACTGGAGACCTCATTACTGAGCTTTGAGAAACTGGACCGGGCGTCACCTGATCTGTGGCCAGAGCAACGTAAGTGGCCCGTTCGGTATTGATGGGCCTAATATTTACACCCTAGGTTTAGCCATTGTTATACACCGATGTGACCCCACAGTTCTGTCTATATAGGGTTAGGGGACCTCCTGCCAGTGACCCCACAATTCTATCTATATAGAGAAATCAGGACCTCCTTCCTCCT
>NC_092869.1:49360846-49375466 GCF_032062135.1 Pyxicephalus adspersus | reverse complement strand
GGAATCAGGACCTCCTTCCTCCTATGGTGACCCCTCTTGTGATGGTGACCCCACAATTCTATCTATACAGAGGAAACAGGACCTCCATCATCCTGCTGGTTTTTATCTTCTTTTCTCCTTCTTTTCCTTCTTCTCAGCTAGAAGAACTTGGTGGTTAAAAGCCCAGGGGAAGATCCTATCCAAAAAACTATGGCATCCCCTTTCAAGTTGAGCTGTTCTAAGTAGGGAATACAAAAGGTTTTAGACAATTCTGCAAATAAGTAGAAAGGAAAACCAGGAAATGGAAGCAACAGGAGATTTAATTTCAAAATAAGATTGCTAAAAAAAAGTTTGGGTGGGAAGAAAGATTCATATTCAATCACTATATGAAGCACAATGGTTTGTGAGAAACTGAGAGGAGGACCAAGTCACTTCCGCCTACACTGGAGGAGTACTATGGGAAATAATGTATTCTCAGCATCATTTATTCAGGATACTGTCTGATGGGATATACAATTTTCCTTTCTCCCTTTCCACAGTTCATTGCCTTGCTTCCAAAATTAAGAGGCAACGCGAGGCGTCAAGGGGTTTGCCACTCCTATTCTGGGAACAAGGGGAGGGTTTTTTCTGTTGTTTTGAGGTTAGGTTTAACAAATTTTTTATTATGTCCTGATTCACGCACAACTTTAATTTTCTCATTACTAATGTAGTTGGAATCCTTCTGTTATCTAATTTATGCCCGGTGTGTGGGTCTAGGATTAGGAAAGGATAGGAAAGGATTCTGATTTAATTCCTAGTCCTTTCACATCAAGCCTATATGTGTCCTAAAGAATTACACTTTTAAATCAACCTTTGTTCATGTTCAAGATACCTGCCCAACAATCTCCAAAGCTGCAGCCTGCCCAAAACTGCAGTTCAGATACTGTTTGTTTAAAGAGGGGTCAAGAAGTTCCCTTTTCCAAATAATTTTTATTGTGAAAAAACATCAAGGTTTGTTCTGCCTCTCCAGTCTAAGCACTACAATGTGATCTCGATAACTTACAGTTGTGATGAGATGGCTATAACTGCAGTCTTAGGTGAATTGGCTGACAGTGACTCAATCCAAAGGACACCTTGTAGATCTTGAAGAAGTTTATTCCAAACTGTGCAGACAGGATATCAGCATTTTCCTCAAAGGCTGGTATTTGATCAGCTATGTCCTTCAAGTGAGCATGGTGCAAGGCAGCTTCAGGAGTGGGAATCTCATCTTTGTTAGTTGGAATCTGATTGCACTCAATGATAGTAGGCAAGGGTATTTCCAAGTTGTCGTTGAGAGGAGTAACTACAAGATCACTGGCTCTTCTACCCCAGACTTCTGTAATGCCTGCACAAGTACGTAGGGTATAACATGGGTATAGGGTAACATGACAAGGTTCTTACAAAAAATAAAACAATCATACAGTATGGGTCAAAGTTATACAACCAAAAATACATGAAATACCACACAAGTGCAGAAATAAAACCATAAACAGGATTGTGTATAACCAAATGGAACCTGAGTATTTTCATTTTTCTTTTTTTGTAATATTAGGAAAGGAGGGGTTGGGGGGGTCCGATCAGTTACATAAATCCACTCACATTCACTACATTAACCACCAAAAGTATACCATTTAGTTAGCAGAGGTATGTAGGGAAGCGCCTGAGGGGCTGTAACAGCCCATTATATTCTACTGATGTAGAGAAATGTATCCAGTGGTACCAAGTCTGGGCAAATTTCTCCACTTTCTTGGAATCGGTGGATATCATATTTTCCATATGATGGATATCAGTTACCCTTCTCAACCAGTGACTTACAGTCAGGGGGAAAGGTGCTCATCCAACAAGCAGGTATACGTGCTTTAGCAGCGTTCAATAGATGTCTTAAAAGGGAATTTTTGTTCACCTTGCGCGAGAAGTCAGAGACATGAAGAAGCGCCAGGGCTGGTTTTATTTTCAACTATTTATTTTTCAATAAAAATCCAATGGATCTCAAAGCTTTATCTTGAACTAAGAAATCTAAATATCCTGGTAAAAAAGAAGGCATTTTGATGGAATCAATAGCCTTAGTTATAAATCTGAAACCTGAGGTTTGCATACTTGAGCATCTTTCAGATTATTATTATTATTATTATTATTAAACCGTATTTATATAGCGCCAACATATTACCCAGCTCTGTGCATTAGACGGGTTACAAATGACAGACCGATACAGAGAGTGACACAGAAGGAGGAGAGGACCCTTCCCCAAAGAACTTACAATCTAAGAGGTGGGGGAAGTATTACACAATAGGAGGGGGATATGCAATGGTGGGAAAGTAGTGAGGGTTTAAGACACAGAACAAGACAAGTAGGTGAGGTTGAAGCGTTGGGTTTTGAGGGCTCTTTTAAATGAGCAGAAAGTAGGAGCAAGCCGAATAGGACGAGGGTGACCATTCCAGAGATTTGGGGCAGCTCTAGAAAAGTCTTGTATCCTTGCGTGTGATGAGGTGATGAGTAAGGAAGTTATTAGTAGATCATTGGAGGAGCGAAGGGAGCGGATAGGGGAGTATTCGTCTATCAGGGCTGAAAGGTAAGCGGGACACGAACTGTGGAGGGATTTGAAGGTAAAGCACAGAAGCTTGAATTCGACCTCTGCAGTGCATCTATTAGCAAAAAGTTGTAGTAGTATCATCCCCAGGACTTGGACGAAATGACATCTCATTCATTCCTTACTTGGAAAATAGTTTTTTAACAAATTCCTCTATAAGTGCGCTGTTATATCCAGTTTGTTGGTATTGAGACAGCTAAAGAAGCTGGGATTAAGACCAAACCTATGAAAATCAGATTTGGACCCCATGCAAAGGAAGGTGTTTCAAGAGATTTTTTCTGGAGTCCATATGGTTAAAAAAAATCTTTTCTTCCTTTTAAAAAAAACAACACACAATTCAGAATTTGGGATTAAGTGGCATCTCTTCAGAAAGAATCCAAAACAGCTATTGGACAAGCAATGTCTTTATCGGGTCCTCTCACTGCACCGACAATTTCATGGATTATTGACCATTGACAATACCTACAGTTTTCCATTCTGTTCTGAAAGGAATGACAAATCTAGTCTTTGGACAACTCAAATTACACTGGGGAACAATTTTGAAAAAATTTTTTGTTGACTTAAATTTTTAAGCTTATTTACAACTGAAAGTTCAGTTAGTTTTCTTCTATCACAACAGTTTTTTTTCTCTCCCACTTATATTAATGCGATTACTGTAGCGTGGATTTGTATAGGCTGTTAATTTACATGCAAAACGGTGTGATCAGAGGTTGTGTGCTGCTCTACATAGTGAAATGGCAACATTTATTTTTCTACCTACACAAGTATTTCCTTTCATATCATGTCTGGCTCTGCTGTTTCTCGTCGTAAGTGCCTAAGCAACCCTGATTCATTTTGTTATATCTGTGGCAGTTTCACCATTCCCAGTCAAATGGCGAACATTAGCACATTTGTAGAGCAAGCCTATTTGGCATATTTGAAAGTTACCCTTGGTGATCAAGATAAGTCTTGGGCTCCTCATGAGGTGTGCAAACAGTGTGTCGAGGGTTTATGGATGTGGACAAAGGGAACACGTGAAAAAAATTCAAGATATAACAAGAAAAATAAATGTAACAGAGTATCCTAGTCTACCATCGGCTTTACACCCAGTGGCTCATTCAGATGAAATCCCAGTGCCAGTTTTCGTTACACTTCCCTCTCTTATAGAAGATGATTATGGTGATGAACTAGGTCACAACAATGATGGAGAGTTTGAAATTGAAGAGGACTCTGTTCCTAAGTGATTTGATCAGCATGAGTTGAGTGATTTGGGATCGAAGAAGGCTTCAGAATTCTTACCATAAAGACAGAGAGTGCGTGAGAAAAAACTTATTTGAAAAAGGAACAAATGTATTGTACTTTCGAACCAGAGAAATTGCATTTCTGCAGTACTTTAGAACTGAAAGTGGCTTTTTGTATTGCCATAACATACCTGGTTTATTGGAGGAATTGGGAATTCCAATCTATAACTCAACTGAATGGCGACTATTCATCGATAGCTCAAAGCTTAAAGTGTGTCCTCCTTCACAATGACAATATATTTAGGTCAGTCCCAATTGGCCATTCCATCCACTGTCAAGGAGTTTCTTGGAAACACACGAGCAAATAATTACACAGAAATTGTCCAGAAACTCTTGGGGAGCTACAAAAAGCTTGGTTGCAATACCGTATGAGCATCAAGGTGCATTTTCTGCATAGCCATCTTTCTAACTTCCCAGAAAACCTTGGTGCAGTCAGTGATGAGCAAGGTGAATGATTCCCCCAAGATCTGAAGGTCATGGAAGGACGGTATCAGGGTAGATGGGATGTACATATGATGGCTGACTATTGTTGGAGCATCCGGCGGGACACTCCAGGAAATGCTATAAGCGTAAGGTTTTACCTTAACCGCTCACCCGATTAATTTTCAAATTTTTTACTTTAACAAATGTCATAGAGTAACAAATCCTTTGTATGAACAAAAGAAATGTAAATAAACAGTACATTCATGTTATTATTTCATTATTTTTTCATTGTATGTAAAATGTGTATGTTTTTGTGACAAAAATGGAGGGTACCCTGTATCATAAAAATTGGATGTAATGGCAAAAAACTGGGGTCATTGCTGGATTCACCACCCGAAAATTAGTAAAAAAAAAACAATGCCATGTTATTTCTCACCATAGGTCGTAAAATCTCTGGACTGGTTGAAAGTTTTACAGGCCCTGTTTCCTTTTTACCAACCCTTCCCCTTATTTTTTCTGAATGTTTTAAATGATCAAACAAATCCATAAAAATATTTAAGTAAATCATGCTTTTAAAAGTTTTTTGCGGAAATCTAAGAACTATGTTTGGTAGTTGAAACTAACTATTAGTATAGCTGATCTGGTGAAAGGAAAATTGCCTCCCACTAGACTTAAGCCATGTTCCACTTGATCACTGTCTGTTTCTTAGCTAGAAAAGCAAAAAATCACTGCAACGAATATGTAAGGCTGTTTTTGGTCCAATTGCCATTTCTTTTTTCAGCATTACACGTTGCTTATTTTGGCAAGCAAGGATCTGTCCTTTTTCAATGTCATATTGCTCTTAGCTGAGGTCTCCAACCCCTGGGCTGCGGCCAGAGAGTTGGAGGCTGCGGATGACAAGATTTGCATTAAAAGCTATGGCCACCAAATTTCAAGTTAACTTCAAAGCCCCCAAACATACAACTGTCGCCAAAATTGTTTGGAGTCAGATGAACATGTTTAAAAAATGTCTCAAAATCTTTTTAAATAATATATTTTTTTGTAATCCGAAGTTAAAGTATAGGCCAAATAATGCAGCAGAAACTGACAATGACAGAATCAGCGGTGGAAACCGTTAGTAACAGATCCTGCAGAAGCAAATCCCTAGTAATGGTGATTTGTTTTTTGTGAAATTCTGTAGAACTAAAACACATGACATAATAGACAACTTAACAGCAGATAGAAGAGGATAGAAGAAGATACTGAATATATAGAATTATTCCTGTAGCTTCCACCTGGACACATCTCAAAAGCTAAATCATCCTACCCATAGTTTTCCTCTGATTATTTTTTTTTCTGCATTGTTAACCTCACATATTTACAGGATCTGACTTTCTTTCTGAACTGATCTTTCTGTGTTTTGCAGTTCCTGGGGTTGCAGAATTTGCTGCCTCGTTTAAGAGTGTAAGTTCAAATGCTATTACTAGTGGTGCCTTTTTAAACAATGTCTTATACTTGCAGCTTTAGAAAACCCATACTTTTCAAGTAATTAGCTTAATTAGGAAGGTAATGTGCTTGTAGTGTAGCAGATTTGTCACTTGTTGATAGTGTTTTTATATTTCCCTGCATTAAACTGATGAATCCAATTTGAAACACTGGAGCCATATAATGACAGCTGAGATCTGGTATGGACTTAAACCAGTGGTCTCCAACCTTTTGGACCCATAGAGCCCTAAATGTACCGGCTCTGGACCGTGCATGCCGGTGTCACTCAAAGGGGAAGAAACTTCCCCCATAGTAATGTTGTGGTACCAGAGGCCGCCCACTCTCCCATTGCAGGCTCAGACCTGAGACACCACCTGCCTACCGCCCTGAGCCAGCGATTCTTACAGGGGACATGGTCCGCAGCTCTGGACAGTTCGCCCCCCCTCCGCACTGGGGCCCTTGTCCTGACCCTTCTGGGGGGGGGGGGGGTCAGTACAATGATAGGAGTACAGAGGGGTGTATATATTATATATGGGGGGGGGGGGGGTCGCACTGGCCAGAGCCACAGACCACCAAAAATGGACCACGGCCGCCGGTTGGCGAGCGTTGCTCTAAACTGATGTCCTTTCTAGGTATAAAAGGCCACATTTTCGAAACCTCTAACAGCAATGACCTCTATTACAGTGTGTTTGACAAAATAAAGTAATATATTTTCACTATATCTCCGTAGTACATGCACTTTCCCTGTTTTGCTTGTAAAAATTGCTGTGAACGCCTGCTAGAAATCAAGTGATAACTTCCTGCCATAGTTTCCAGTTTTACTTTTGGTGCACTGCGTTTTAAAGTTGTGTTGACAGTCCAGCCCAGGTATTTATGGTGGATTATGGGACACTTCACCTTTATAACATAAGGTTTTTCCATCTCTTCTCTCTCTCTCTCTCTCTCTCTCTCATAAATATTTAGCATTGTATGGACCTCCATTATCTTGTTTTTTATCTACGGTTCCTTTTTTCCCAGCCAATTGCAAGCTCCCCTCCAAAGTGGATGGCAGATTTGGAAAATGAGGACATTGAAATGCTAAGAGGTAAAATTCCAGAAATACTGTTCCGTTGACTTACAGACTTGGGAACATTGGATAAGTGTGGTCAGTGGTAACAGCAGCGAGGAGTATAGTTTAGTCTGGTTAAGGGGGGTTGGCGCTTTAGTTTAGTCTGACGTAATATGTAGTTCATAGCCAGCAGATAAGCACAAAACCTCCAATAAAGTAGCATTTGTTAGTTCCGCATTTCCATGATAATATGAAGGTAAGCCCACCAGCCAAAATCAAGTCCAGTCCTGTTTTGGAGTCCCAGGTAACAGTGGAAGCCAAACAAATCCTAAGTGGGTCCACAATGAACCCACATCTAAATGAACAAAAAGCTTAAACATGTGGCTTCTTAAGAGCCTGAGGCCCTAATCTAATGGGATTTTCTTTTCCTGTTTGCTAATTGTACTCTAAGAACAAAAGTAGATGATCCAAAAATTGGGACTTTTAAGTTCAATTCATGTAGGCTGAAAGTATAAAATCAGTAAAACTTTTAATTAAATACAATGTTACAATGAGAACCATAAAAACACACCACACTAATACATATCTCTTGCAGGGACACCAAAATTTGATGTTCCAGCTGTCAGTGCGTTTCGCGGAGTCTGAATTCGCTTCCTCAGGACAAGCAACGGGATCTGTGGTTTTACCAAATGATCATACAATAAATATTTCAAAATTTCAATGTATAAATCAATTTTCTTACAGAAATATGAAAAGTGCAACTCGCCAAACTAAAGGATGCTCATGATTGCAATTACATCTCTCTCATGTAGTATGGTGAGGGACAGGAAAACCGCTCCAAGAGGATCCTTTAAATGTATCCATAATTCAATTAAAACGAAAGAAGTAGGGATATAAAAGTAGATTGATTCGTATTAGGGCTCATTAAAGTAAATTGATTAAATTATTTTCTTTTGTCAATCAATTACCGGTAGTTTAAAACCATGAATTCATAATAACTAATTTAACGTATAAAAAAATCAATAAATAAATAATTACTAATAAATTATGATTATTCAAAATAAATACCACTCTGGTGTTTTACAAAACATAAATAGATGAGATATATATATATATATATATATATATAGAGAGAGAGAGAGAGAGAAATAAAAATGTTTAATTGATATTGATAATTTATTGCATTAAATAATTAGAAACCATATTAGAATTATTGAGTGAGTACAAACTTACCACTCAATATTATGTGCTGTCTGATGTGTGTGCTTCCTACATTCATCTCTAGTAGTGTATCCAAGGGGAATTTATTATGTCTATTTTACTATCAATTAATCAGAATGGGTGTTCCTTGAATAGATATCCCCTTTATATCCATATATTTAATTTGTCAGTCTTATACATGGACGCTATTCTTTTTCCCATTCATCTCTTGAGCTGCGGAGAGATGGGCGGACCTCGGTCTTGGGGTTCCGCCCACCAGCTCCTTGAGTGATGGGTGCCTCTCACAGCTCCGACGCTCCATGGGCAGTGCGACTCTTCTGAAGCCGCATCTGCCTGACGTGGAGTTAAACTCCTAGTTCAACCACTGGTCGTCCCCCACGTGGTCACGTCCCCCAGTTTATTTGCTGTGAGCAGTAACTGGTAAGATTTAGTTTTTTTCAGTCATTCACCAAGAAACTTTCCAAATATTAATGGCTGGCATCTTTTTAATATTAGGCTTCAAGGGCACCATTTTGGGTCACTTAGTTATTTGAAATACTGGTAAGCCACCTCATTTTTTCTTTTATTACTAATAATCACATGATGCTTATTATAAGGTTTTCCTGCGATTTATGTATCTATTCAAGAGACACCCATATTAATAGCAAAAGAGACATCACTTAATAAATTCCCATTGGATACACTACTAGACTTGTTTTGGACGCAGGAAGCACATACATCAGAGAACACATAATTTTGAGTGGTAAATTTGTACCTGCTCAAATAATTCTAATAAGGTTTTTAATTATTTATGTGATAAATGATCAATATCCATTAAACATATTTGTATTTATCTCCATATATATCTCAAAAATGTGTTTTGTAAATCACTATAGAGTGGTAATGAATTTGAATAATCATAATTCAATAGGAATTATTCATTTACTTATTGTTTTTTTTATACGTTAAATAAGTTAATATGAATTCATTATTTTAAAATAATTGAAAATAGAAATAAATTTAATCACTTAATGAGCCCTAATACTAATCAATCAACTGATTTATATCCCACTGTATGGGTAATCATGAGCATCCTTTAGTTATGTGAGTTGCACTTGTTTCATATTTCTGTAAGAAAATTGATTTATACATTGAAATTTTGAAAAATTTATTGTATGATCATTTGTTAAAACCACAGATCTCTTTGCTTGTCCTGAGGAAGGGGATTTGGACTCCGCGAAACGCGTCAACAGCTGGAACATCAAATTTTGTGTCCCTTTAAGAGATATGTATTAGTGTGGTGTGTTATCATTGTCATGTAACATTGTATTTAATAAAAAGTTTTTCTGATTTTATACTTTCAGCCTATATGAATTGGCCTTAAAAGTCCCAAATTTTGGATCCTCTACTTTTGTTCTTATGTTAATTAGGGATGTGGCCTTAAGAGTATTTACCCAGAGGGATCTGAGCAACATACATTTTGGCTGGTTAGTATAATGAGGAACAGATTTTTTTTTTTTGGCTGGTTAGTGCAATAAGGCAGCGGTCGCCACTGGTGATTTGTGAGAAAATTTTGGGGCTTCGCGGCTCTAGTCGGTGCACCCCCGAGCGGAGTCAGGAGAGGGACCCCAGTTGGGGAACGCACCAGGGAGAGCTGCGGGCCATGTCCCCCATACAAATACCTGGCTCAGAAAAGTGGGTGGGCAGTGTCCCTGGACACAACCCGCCCACTCTCCCATCGCAGGCTCAGATCTGCGATGGGGGAGTGGGCGGGGTTATGTATTGATTACGTCACTATGTGGAAGGATTCTCCCCCTTTGAGTGACCCCCTGCCCCCCGCGCATGCACGGGCAGGAGCTGGTAATTTTAGTGGTCTGCGGGACCAATAAGCTTGGCGACCACTGCAATAAGGCACATAGTGTTGCTTAAACATGTAAGAAACATGATTTGTAACTGTTTAGCGGCCTGAGGAACATAATGTGATGCTGCTTATTGGGGTGAAGACCATAAGTTTAGTTTGGTTTGTAGCATGAGGCAAACTACTTTCAGCTGCTTAATCTTATTGCAGTGAAGAACACGTTTTAGCTGATTAGTAGTGTAAGGAATATAGTTTTTTCACTTCATTTGAAGTCCACTCTGTCCGACTCTTTAGCCCCTTACCCCTCATTGTTGCTGTTGTCTACCGCCCCCCCGGCCCAGTATCACAATTTATGGATAACTTTGCATCTTGGCTCCCTCACATTCTTTCCCATGACCTGCCCACCATCATCCTTGGTGATTTTAATGTTGCACTGGATGAGCCCAACCTTCCCTCCTCAGCCAAACTGCTCTCCGTTACCTCCTCATTTGGACTCGCACAGCACATCAATGGCCCCACACACGTAGCCGGACACACTTTAGACCTGGTATTTTCTAAACTCTGCAACCTCACACTCCTTGACAACTCATCATTCCCCCTCTCTGATCATAACCTTATCACTTTCAACCTATCAAACCCTTGCCCTCCCTTGCCACATCCCTGACTTGGCCAATGGCAGAGAGATATCCGTAACCTTGACCACAACCTTTTCTCAAACTGCCTTCCATCCCTAACCCCCTCCCTCTCCAAAATCACCTCCCCAGACGAAGCTGCCACCATGTTAAACCACTCTCCCTGGCTTTGGATAATGTTGCTCCTGCCACATTCCGCTACCCTCGCCCTGCCAACCCCCGACCCTGGCTCAACAACCACACCAAACAGCTACAAAAGTCTGTTCGTGCAGCCGAGCGCAAGTGGAGGAAATCTGGCCTCAGTGCTGACTTCATGGACTACAAAGCCAAGCTACAAAACTTTAACACAGAGCTCACTGTCACCAAACAAAATTATTTCTCCGCAGTCATTTCCTCTCAAGCCTCCAACCCACGCAACCTCTTCTCTACAATTGACTCCCTCCTAAACCCCACACCTGCTCTAATAATAATAATAATAATAATATTAATAATAAGCAATGAGGTTTGCAGGCTGGTAAGCAAGGTAGGGAATATAGTCCAGTTAGTGAGATATTTTTTCCTAGTGAGGCGAGGCAGAAACCTTGAGGACAGAGTTTCTAAACCAGGGTTCTTCCAGGGGTTGTTATAATACTTTCCCTGGGTAATGAGAAATGTGTGCCTCTCAGGTCAGTGTGACACCAATGATCTTTTTGGCTATGTGTAAGGGTGACATTCATCCCACTGGCCAGCAATGTAAGAGGAATTCTTCCCACTGACCACCACACTAATGTACTGTGATTAGTGGATATAGTATATATAGCAAGGGTTCCATAAGACCAGAAAGATATTTCAAGGGTTACCCCATGATGAAAAGGTTGAGAAAATCTGCTCTAGGAGGTGCCTAGTTTGGGAATAGGTTAGCTGGTTGACCCCATTTAGTTAGTGGCTTGAAAAAGGTAGTTCATGCTTTATAGCAGTATATTCTCTGTGTACTGTATTTGGTGTAATTTTTTTGTTTCTCTAGAACTAGGAAGTCTAACCATCACTAATCTCATGGAGAAGGTTCGTGGACTGCAGAATTTGGCCTATCAGCTAGGACTAGAGGAGTGTGAGTACCTGTCCTTAGGTTGTACCTAAAGGATTTGAACAATATTAGAATTGAATCCTCTTTCACTTTGTGCAGTGGTTGCACAGAAAGATATACATTCAAATAGTCTTGTTTGTCATAGCAAGCAATTTTATTTATCAAGGTAGCATTAGGCTAATGTTAAAAGTAATTTTTTTCCCAGTTAAAATGATTTCTTCTCCCAGAGACCCAACAAGCCAGCAGTTCGTGAACTGTCCTCAGGGGGCAGCAGATATCTTTTACTTTTTTACAATCATGTTAATCTGCAATAAGAGGAATTCCCACATTTAAATTGACTAGCACTTTCTAATGTAAAATTTCAAAGAAAGAAAGGAATGTATGAAATAATCAATATCCTTTTTTTAATTTTGCACCTTTCTAACTCCATTAAAAGTGCATAAAATATTTTCCACACCATTTGATTTGAAAATTACATAAAAAGCATTGGTGAATCAAAGATGGCGCTGATCAAGGCCGTGCAGGGGTTTCCAATGGCATTTTTTTTTCAACAGCTGAAAAGCCAGCGCAACCCCTATACAGGCAGTGTTATATGGCTGCTGGTATTTTGGAATGAGAAGCCTCAAGCTGTGCTCTGCAATAAATGCAAAAAAAAATTGCTACTTGGTGCATTATAAATGAATTGTAAGGTGTTCCTTTGCCATGTGCGGTGCTGAGAATGATGCCCTGATATTTTGATGATGACTTGATAATTGTGTTTCAAGGAGAGTGAAGAGTACAATGTTATGTATTAGAAGTAAACACCCAAGGACTAGGGGTACAATGTACACCTTGTATGTCATTTTGAAGGTACAGATGCATGGGTAGGTAGATTTTTTTGTACACAAAAAGATAAATGTGCCACCTGGGTCCACTGATAGATATGATGGTAAGTACAGTGAGGGAAAGTATTTGATCCCCTGCTGATTTTGTATGTTTGCCAAAATAATAACCAGTCTGTAATAGTAATGGTAGGTTTTTTGTAGGTGTGAGAGACAGAATAACAAGTCAGAGCTTGATGTGCATTGTAATGAGTGAAATAAGTATTTGATCCCCTATAAACTAGTCTGGAGACTGGCTAGGCCACTCCAGGACCTTCATGTGCTTCTTCTTGAGCCACTCCTTTCAATGCCCTGGCTGAGGCTAGGAGGTGCTCACCCAAGATTTTGACAGTACATGGCCCCGTCCATTGTCCCTTTGATGCAGTGAAGTTGTCCTTTATCCTTAGCAGAAAAACGCCCCCAAAGCATAATGTGTCCCTCTCCATGTTTGACGGTTGGGATGGTGTTCTTGGGGTCATAGGCAGCATTCCTTCTCCTCCAAACACAACGAGGTAATGCCAAAGAGCTCAATTTTGGTTTCATCTGACCACAACACTTTCACCCAGGATCACTCATGTTCATTGACATACAGAAGACGGGCCCGTACATGTGCTGTCTTGAGCAGGGGGACCTTGCGTGCTCTGCAAGATTTCAGGCCTTCACGGCACAGTGTGTTACCAATTGTTTTCCTGGTGACTATGGTCCCAGTTGCCCTGAGATCAATGAGTTCCCCCCGTGTAGTTCTGGGCTGCTTCGGCACCGTTCTTATGATCATTGCAACTCCACGAGGGGAGATCTTGCATGGAGCCCCAGACCGAGGGAGATTGACAGTTATTTTATGTTTCCTCCATTTGTGAATTATCACGCCAGCTGTTGTCACCTTCTCACCAAGCTGGTTGGTGATAGTCTTGTAGCCCAGTCCAGCCTTGTGTAGGTCTACAATCTTGTCCCTGACATCCCTAGACAGCTCTATGGTCTTGGCCATGGTGGCTAGTTTGGAATCTGATTGATTGCTTCTGTGGACAGGTGTCTTATATACAGGTACTGTAACAAGCTTGCATTAGGAGCACTCCCTTACAGAGGGTGCTCCTAATCTCAGCTTCTTGCCTGCATACAGGGAAGACACCTGGGAGCCTGAAATCTTGCTGGTTGATCAAATACTTATTTCACTCATTACAATACACACCAAGCTCTGACTTTTGAGCACTGAGTTTTGAGGGTTCTTTTGTTATTCTGTCTCACAGCTACAATAAACCTTTCATTACAATTATAGACTGGTCATTTCTTTGTCAGAGGGCAAATGTACAAAATCAGCAGGGGACCAAATACTTCTTTCCTTCACTGTACGTTGACTGGGCATATGGATAGGTAGTTAAGTGTGCTGTCTGGGTACACAAATGTGGGCCATCTATGTGGATTAGTTGGTAGGTGGGCTTTAAAAACACGGATAGGTGTGCCATCAAGTATTCTAATAGGTAGTAAGCTGTACAATGATTGGTAGGTTGATGTGCTGCCTAGTGCATGAATAGGTAGATGGCCATTTAGTATATGAATTGGTAGCTACCCTTAAGGTAGGTAAGTAAACTCACAGTGACTCTCACACACTTCACGTGTTTGTCATGGTTATTATTCCCACTCCGTGCACAATAAATAGTTTGTGAAGCTGCCAGCAGTCCTCGCATTAGTTGTGGGTGAGAAGAGACCCGGTCATCTTCTGTTATTACCTTTTCCTGTGTCATTTTGCTCTTCACCTGCTGAAGGAAGAGGACCTGTCATTTACCCCCATTATTCTAATAATTGACAATTTTCCTTTCAATGTGTGTGACCTCCACTCTTCATCTGCCAAGAGAAGAGAACCTGTCCTGAATGATTTATATCTCAGCAGTTCTTTAATTTTGTCTGCTCTCTCAGCTCTCTGACACATTGTAAATTTCCTGAACTTTTCATTATTCTGCGCTGGATAGGACTGTGGAGAGCAGGATTTACAGCACAAATAAACATCAAGTCTATAAAGTGTGTTACCGATTGTACGCCTGTCAGCGGACTCGTTCAGTGTACAATTACTATTCCAGCCACGTGTGTGACACATGTGGCATTCTCTGCTGTTATGTGCCTTTCTTGTACATACCATGTATGATAATATTCTTCTGCTGTGTGTCCCCTCTGTCCACATGCTTTATTTACCATTACACCTCTGCTATGTGCTTC
>NC_092869.1:49358079-49360067 GCF_032062135.1 Pyxicephalus adspersus | reverse complement strand
ACATGCCACGTATGCCATCACCCTTCTCCTGTGTACCTCCCCTCAGTATACATGCCACGTATGCCATCACCCTTCTCCTGTGTACCTCCCCTCAGTATACATGCCACGTATGCCATTATTCTGCTGCTGCTTGTTTTTCCTCAGTGTGAGACCTACCTTTGGCATTACTCTTCTGCTATTTGTGACACACATGGCATTCTGCTATGTCTTTGTCCTTTATGTACACAGAACTGTAGAGTGGTGTGGTATAGTTTATAAGGTACAGTGTTTTGCTTGTTAAAAGGACAGGTACACTGGAGGAAATATAGCAGCAGGCTTGTGTTACTTGCTGGTGTAGCTGGGTTTAGCCAGGAAATGGTAATAAACCATTCTTTATAAAGCAGGTGTGTATTACCTGGCCACTGCATGTTGCAGGTAAGATGTGATCATTCATGTAATATTCTGGCAGTACATTTCTGAATGTGGTTTAAAGGGAACTTTTATGATTTTGGTTCAGTTCCATTGTACTTTTAGATTTTTTTTTTTTTTTTATACATTTTTATCTCACAAAAAAAACACTTCATACACAACAAATAAATCCCAGAGCACTGTGGTTTAGCAAACAGGACTGTATAGCAGGCAATGCTTTGTTAAAGGCTCTATGTGTCACATGCTTCAATTTCCTCATTGGTCATTATCCTATTATTAGCAAAGTCTTTGCTGCCTAACCAACTTGTCATTCCTCAGTTCTGTTAGTCTTTTCCTGTACTGTTACTTGAAGAAAGTATTTTCCAGAAAATACCAGCACGTTTGGGACTTTTTTTAGTCTGACAATCTCAGTCTTAATGATAGCAGCCCATACAAGCACAACTTCACCTTACAAGTGCTTGGCAGGAGCTGATGACCCATTTTTCAGTGTCCAGTGTTTAACCTATCTGATATAACAAAAGCTGCCTAAAAGTTATGCACATTTAAATGTTGGGGTAAACCTTAAATAGGGTCTCTCCAACATCATGCTGCAAAGAATATGGGGGAGTTTTAGGGATGTAGCTATACATTTTATAGTATACGGCTCTGTTTGGAGAATCTTTAGTAGAAGGCTTTCATTGGGAGGCTGAGCATCTCCCATGTCTTATGAGAAATTTGGAGGCCATTTGTATGCTGATGAGGTTGCTGCTCAAGTAGATGTTTGGGGTCTTGTCATGTTTTCACCTGCTGCATGCTTTGCTGAAGCTCTCAAGGGGGGTTCCAGCTGTCATGTGTTTGTGGTGGAGGAAATGAGGGCAAGGGGGTTGGGTGGGAGGGGTTGGGACCCTCTGGCACGTGTCTGGCTCAGCTGCTCCCAATGACCTAATGAATTGAACAAGTGCTATATACCCCTAGGGAAGGCCAATGTCAGCTGTGAAGAGCGATGTGCCTTGACTCGTGCCGCACATTGTCTGCAGCTGCCTCGTTATCTGCCTGTTTAATGATGGCTGATAATGACCAGCAAGCAGCGGTCTCTTACCATCAGGGATCCCTGTGTCAGTATGTGACCACCATCCGCTTTTTACTCTACAACAGGTGTCACCTCCATTCAATGTTGATAACTATTTCACTATTGAAGGTTGTAATGTAGAAAATGACAGTGTTAGTAATGATAGACATAGTGTTGGTATACAAATATGTACATATATTCATGCCATAAAGCTAACCATAACCAATTAAATTTTCTTCATCAAGTAGACAAAAATATCAATTTAATTATAATTAATTCTGAATATTTTTTTTTATCGATATTTCGTTCACATATACAGTATAATGTAAAAAAAGTACATTGATTGCAAAGTTCCATTTATATCATAGATTGTGATTGAAAATAACAAACACAATTGCATAAAACAGAGCACATGATGGATCACAATGAAGATGGATTTGTATGGCAGTATTGTAGCTTATTGGTGCTGTCCCTGATGGGTACACGTGGTATAGTACGGGTCCCGTGCCTGATGGGTACACGTGGTATGGTA
>NC_092869.1:49341952-49357094 GCF_032062135.1 Pyxicephalus adspersus | reverse complement strand
CACGTGGTATGGTATGGGTGTTGTATCTGATGGGTACACGTGGTATGGTATGAGTGTTGTATCTGATGGGTACATGTGGTGTGGTATGGGTGCCGTGCCTGATGGGGATTTTGTACTTTGTTCCTATTTCTTTGTATAAAGTGTATTCTTCACACTCTGTTTCTTGCAGTTTGGTCAGCATTGCAGGCCCTGTTTTAGTAATCTATTAATAGGGCCACTTGATGATAAGTGTATTTTCAGCAGCTTTGGTAAAACAAACATTTCCATAAGTAAATGAAGAATTCATTGGCGTCTTGTGGCTGTTTAATAAATGAATTGTGACTGATTACCTATTAATATGGACGCCTCAGGAATTCACCCGGGGGACATGGAGCAGTGAAATAGAGAGGGTCTTGTCCCCCTGGGAAATCACTTCCTCATGTCTGCAGCTTAAATATCTCGCTCAACTATCAATAAGGAGGTAATTGAATTTTGAGCACAAACATGATGCCCGATGGATGACAGAGAGGAGGGGTCTCTGCGGGACCATTTACCCCCCCTCCTCTTCCCCGTCAGGGCTCTTCATGGAAGATAGATGCTTAATCCATGAAACAGAGATTAGGCTGTGAGGATGGAGCTTCCACATGAATCCCTCACCGGCTGACCTGCAGACCACATGTGATGTGAGCGTCCAGGCCATGTATTGGCCAGTCTTATGGAACTCCTTTACAGTGGACGACAACCTTATCAGTGTTATTCCTGAGATTCCCTGAGTGTTGGCCAATGCAATTAGGTTTTCCTTTAATATTTATAGCGCATCATGGAGGATGAAAGGAGGCTGCTAACTGGTTCCTGTAAAGGTTGCTTGGTTCTTTTAGTCTGCGTTTATCCATCAGTGTGTGTATATAGCATACAAGGAAAGACTTTTCATGCAACACCTGCACTCTAGAGTCTCCATCTTCCTCTTCTTGGCAATTAAGTCATGAGAAATTCTAATCATGCAGTTTATTGTAATGCTGCTATACTGCTGTTCTGCATGTGACAGTCCCTTACCTGTCTCTTACTGTGCATATCTGCTCCACAATGCATACAAGTCTTTTATTTCTAGTACACAGATGTCTCATTTCTGGTGTATAAAACACAGCTGTCTCCCTCACTGTCGCCTCCTGGCTATTAGTGCAGTAATTATCCTCCAGCATGCTGGCTGCTCTGATTATTTTATTATTGAAAGAGACTGGACTGAGTGAAATTAATCAATCTAAATGCAATTAGCATCATGTTTAACCCAGTGATGGACATCTCAAGGTGAGGCCACCAGCGCCTTTATCCTATTAGCATTCACATCACTTTCCTCATCCTAAATTACATTTAAAGCGGCTTCTTTTAATCTGTCATGCTGCTGGAGTGCACATCTATGTTCAGCTTATTCCAGTTGTGCTGTGTGCGCCTGACACCGTCCCGAGTGCAACAATTATAATATAATTATGATATATATTTTTTGGCAAATACGTTCAATTTACATTATTTTTAGCATGACCGTGATCCATTTTTGCCCTGTGAGTGCTTGGAATTGATCACATTTGCTAGGCTTCTACTTGTCCACCCAATTTTAGAGAATTGGAATACAGGTTCTCTGTGGGATTAAGATGTGGGACGTTTCCTGGCCATGAGTCCATAATTTTATTGTTGTGATCCCTGGGACACCTCTCTATCACTTTTCCCCTTTTGTGCTTCATCATACTGGAAAATGCATCTTATCACCAAATTGTACCTGGATTGTTGGGAGAAGTTGCTCTTAGAGGAAGTTTTGATACCATTCTTTATTCATGGACAAAATTAGGTAAACTCACTCCTTTGGATATGAAGAAACCCCACAAATGGATTGTCTCAGGATGTTTCACTGTTGGCAAGCCAGAACTTTTGGCAGCGTCCATCTTTTTTTCTCTAGACAATCATTTTTAAAGATACCTCATATAGTCGGAAATGAGCATTCAACTGAGAAAATAACTTTGTACCAGTCTTCTGCTATCCAATTCCTGTACTTCTTGCAGAATTTTAGTCTGTCCTTGATATTTCTTCTTGGTTCTTTCCGGCCCTTCTTTTCACAAGGCCAATGTCCAAAAGTCTTTGCCCCGCTGTGTGTCCAGAGACACTCGCACCCCCCTGCTGCCGAGCTCTGCACTGGTGGCAACATAATTCTGTAGCTGACAGTCTTGGCAATTGTCGTACCACCACAACTAAAACTTTCACTTAACCTCCCAAGCTCTTGATGACTTGGTAAATGTGGTAAGATTCAGGTGCAATATTCTTAGTAGAAATGTCCTTGGTCCTGAGGCGAGATTGATGCAAGTGATGATGGCTCCACCTGTTTCTTTGGAGGTAACAACACAAAAAGACAATGACATTAAACACATCTGCCCATCTTTTATAGCAATCAGTTAATGTGTGTGTTACACTCTTCCCTGTGTATTCTATGTGTGTGACTCTCCACTAAGTATACTGTGTGTGTGTGAAACACTCTTCCCTGTGTATACTGTGTGTGTGTGTGTGTGACACTCTCCTCTGTGTATTATATGTGTGTATGACACTTTCCCCTGTGTATATTGTGTGTGTGTGTGTGTGTGTGTGTATATACTGTGTGTGACACTCTCCCCTGTGTGTGTTTGTGTGACACTCTCCTCTGTGTATTGTGTGTGTGTGACACTCTCCCCTGTGTATTCTATGTGTGTCTGACACTCTCCCCTGTGTATAGTGTGTGTTACACCGTCCTGGATGCACTGTGTGGTGTCATTGTTGCTATCTAGAGGTGACTGGTTGTGGTTGATATGTGGGCCCTGTTATCAGGTAGGAATGTAGGTTGTCTGGCCATATTTTATCTCTCGCCATACACAGTGCTCCTCCCTGGTCTGATGGGATTTAGGGAGCAGCATGTGTGAATTTGTTTTACCACTCAGAAATGAACAGATGTTGGTATAAATTACTGCTGTGTCTGACGTCTTGCAAATTAAAAGCCCGCTCAGCATTACTAAACAATCTCTGGGAAGAGAAGTGCCACAAGTCAATTGTTGTTTACATCGAGGAGTAAACCAACCACAAGTACAAACTGGAGGTGCAGCAATAGGGGTTTCTTACTGTACCCTACTCTTCCTTTACTCTAGCCTTTTCTCTGTCACCTTTCCTCCACCCTACTGTACCTTATCCCTTCCTATTCCCCACCCTACGGTGCTTTATCCCTTCCTGTGCCCCACCCTACGGTGCTTTATCCCTTCCTGTGCCCCACCCTACGGTGCTTTATCCCTTCCTGTCCCCCCCCCCCCCCCCCCTACGGTGCCTTCTCTTCCTGAGCCTATCCCTTCATGACTGGTGCTTTAGCTTGTTGTTGAGTTTCTGTTCTCATTTCACCTTAGAAAATCAAATGAAGAAAATGGCATTTCAGCTTGCTAATTCTTTGTTTATTTCTGTAGTTGTAATTTTTTTCTCAATGTAAAGACAACAATAAAGATAATTTCTATTTTAAAGAGAACAAGTCAACAATTGATATTTCTAGTAATGTAAATGGGCCACTCCTAAAATGCTGTAAAATAAATGGCGGTATTTACAGAGATTACCCTGTATGCATTCTCGCCATGTCAGTGTTGGGTCAGCGTGCCTGCTGTGAACACAAGTGAATAACAGTATATTTTGAATTAAAGCTGTACTTGTTACTCCTGTAACACATAGTCCAAAACTAACATTTGACTCTATCTTCCAGCCCGCGAAATGACTCGAGGAAAGTTCCTGAATATTCTGGAGAAAGTCAAGAAATAGATTTGTGGGACAGATGCAGTGATCCGTGAAGATTTGGGCTCCTGTATGTGATCGCCAGGACTCTTCTGTCATTCTGCAGCAAAACTTATTTTAGGCAAATAAAAGTCATTGATTTATTAGAATTGAATGGTGCGCAAATTTTGTTAAGTACTTTAAAAGCAATAGTTTACACATTGTATATTAAAACGTAACCACTTCTCCTATTACCAATAGAGTATGTATTGGCAAAAGAAGACCCCCCTCCCCCCCCAGCCTTGTGAATATAAAATATGGTTTTTGGTATCATTCCTAAAAATTTGTATAGATTGTATATTTTGCTAACAGAATACACATGGTACAATGGTGACAGTGGACTCTTCCAATTACTAATAGCCTTCCTGTTGACTTGTTTGGGCATTGCAAATGTATCATCTAATAGAAAGCATTACTGAATTTGGATGGGGATTGCAGATATCCACAATGCAGTATGCCATCCCTGTTAATTGTGGCTTCTGTTAATCGGCTCACATATGATGATGTACATGAAGATGTTTCGCCCCCCGTAGCTGCCAGGGGCCCACAGTCACCACCAGCTGTTCCCTCTAATCTGCACTATTATCAAGCATAGTCTACACAAATCTCCTCATTAAATCCGCCTTAGAAGGGGGATATTGGTGAAAGCCAGTTTCCTAATGTATATCAGTTATACCCACTACAGGGAATTTCATCCTAAAGGGATCCAATTCCCAAATGATTTGTAAATTAAGAGAACAAGTTACAAGAAGCAGAGGTTTCCTTCTAAAATCCGACAATCACTGGATTCACAATTCAGTGCTAAATTATACTCAAGTTTCCACTTTTCTTGTAAAACATTTGGGCCCGGCCCCACTTCCTTAATATCTCGGACCAGTTGGACACGCAGGTAAAGTCATGGTGAGAGCTGTTCAATGCTTGGCTTAGGTAAGTTTCAGCCTATGGACCATCTGGACGAAATGTCCACACAGTCGTACTCCCCTCCATTCTCCCGATTCCTTGGGACAACATTGCAATCCAAGCACCCCTTCTGTAGAGGAATGTGCACAGTTTCTAGATTACCAGGAGGAGCACTTCCCCTAAATGATATTAGTAAGACTGCGAATTCTGACAAGAAACGCTTCAAGGGTCTGCACACAGTTCTACCAGATAAAATCTGACATATACCATAGTGCTGTACAGAGAACACTGAGCCAATCCCATCAGTCTCTGTACAGAGGAGCTGACACTCTAATGCCCCCCCACAGTCACAATAAACCTAAGAGTAGGGATGATGAAAGGTGTTGGTCCCCTCCCCACCCACCACCGGTTGCCTCCTGCAGGGGGGCGGGGCCTGACTCACCCGGTGGGGTGATACATAAACTGCGGGTAAGATTGCCAGTCGGTTGTGGCTTGAGACTGAACATGATGACAGGCAGAGAGGGGCCCCCAGGAGCACCCCGAAGCACAGGATTTGGCATACAGGAGATTTTGGGACTCAATAAGGATCCACCTACCCCTCCCAGGGGCCACATTGCCCCCATACCCGCAGGGGCCCATTTACTGGCAGCTCGCTCTGGTTTGGGGCTCTTGGGGGCCACAGCCATTCCTACTTTCTATACCCAGCCGGCCCTATTACTGGGGGAGCAGCAAGGGTCCCAAAGAAGCCCAGGGCCCGAGGAGGAGAGCCGGACCTGCAGCTCAGGTGAGTCGGGGGCCCTTCCTGGACTTCGATATTGTGATATATTATAAGGAACGATATCCTCATGTTGGGTCATTATATCGACATGAAAAGAATGAAATCCCCACCTGCGATTAACAATATGATTGAACGTATATCGGAATATTTATCGATTTCTCTTCATAGCATGCAATCTGTATCGGAACAATGCGAATCATACAATTTATGTGAATATCGATCTTGATCTTAGATATTACATCTTAGTATTACATAATAGATATCGGAATGTTTTAATTCACAATATTATCCCCCAATTCATATGCATGTTAAACAATTTATAACAATATCGTCCCGATCTGATCCTAGGAAATATTGGGAATTGTCGGATATGTTTTATGACGCTGATGGAATTCCTAAGAAATAATATATTTTGTATCCTAATAATTTATATCATTTGTCTTGGTTTCCTTTATATCACTTTTTATTACTATTGTAATATGCTGCAATACATTACTGCTTATCAGAGATTGCTACAGATCGCATTTCCATCGTGATGTTTTTATCGATATGTTACAATTTGTATCGGTTTTCTACAATTTAAAGATTCTATAAAATAATTATTGACCCCATGGATATCTTTCTAATATTTTTGTTATAATCTATCAGCCGTTATTTCATTGCAATCCAATTCAATTCTTCACCCCTCATACAATTCCTATAGGATGTTATAAATATCCAATCATTTCCTGAGATTCCAGGATCCAGGAAAAGATAAAATCCAATCTAATCGGATAGATTCCTGCCATCAAGAAGAAATATTTTCCTGATAATAGAAAATAATAATTTCAGTCAGAAATATTTCCATGTGAAGGAAATTGTACAAAAACAGTTGTGGCCCCAAAACCTCCTCCAAATCTATCTATACCTCCGACACGATTTCACAATAATATCGTACAGAACAATACAGATACAAATATAATCCTGGAAATCATCAGCGGGCAGAAAGCACTTTAATTTCTATTATATTTACATACATATAATTATTATTTATTATTACATACATATAAATGTAACATGGATTCCTAGAGATACACGATGTAATGCAATATAATCGCTTGGTATATTTTACAATTTAATAAAATATATTATAAATTGACCTGCACACTGTTTGGTATACATAATACAATATAATGAGTTGCAAATCGTTCAGCATTATAATATACATGACAAGATTTTATGACAATCGTCCAGCATTCTGTACATAATACAAGATACAATATAATATTAATTTGTACATAATACAAGATACAATATAATAATAATCTGTACATAATACAAATACAAAATGCAATATAATAATAATCTGTACATAATACAATATAATAATAATCTGTACATAATACAAGATACAATATTATAATAATCTGTACATAATACAATATAATAATAATCTGTACATAATACAAGATACAATATTATAATAATCTGTACATAATACAAGATGCAATATGTTATATTAGTATTCATATTGAATTTGTGCTGCAAACATTCTGCAGGCGATCTGATTATATAAAATGCTATATTAGAGATATTAGAGGATCTTATAAAGTACATTTAATATCCAAGCCCCAAAACGAACCTAATAAAGGTAGAGAGGATTCCATTGTGTATAATGAAATCATTGGACCCGATCTGGTCTGTCATATATTGGACTGATAGCCATAATATGATAATAAATTACCGGACGAATTACAAACTGGACGAATCCTCGAATACAGAGAATGATTTCCCTGGATATTGGAAGGATCAGAATTGATCCCTATGGTCAGCTATGTGTGATCCCTCAATCTTCGGAGGGGGCTGCCAGGCTAATTGGGGTTTCTGGGTAATGAGGGTGATAGTCTGGTTTGGTCATCTGGAATGATTGGATGATAGTTTCATTTAGTAGTCTGATGGGGGTGATAGTCTGGTTTGAATAAATCTCCTAAGAAGCTGGCTGTGGAATGATGGAAGTGAATGTCCTGTTCAGTGTCTATGGGTGTAGGGGGTGTTGTTCCTGGAATAATGGGGGTGATAATCTGATTTCGTGCTTTCAAGTGATGGGGGTGATATTCCATTTTTAGAGAGGTTGGGGATGATAGTTGAATTTGGTCTCTAAGGAGAATAGGTGTGATAGTCTTGTTCAGTCTCCTGGAATCATGGGACGGAATTGAATTTAATCATTGGTTTATAGGGGATAAGGTGATCTCTTTCATTCAGTCACCTGGGATGATGGGGGTTGTCCTATCCGATTTTCTCATGGAAATATGGAAATGATTGTTTATCTGCTTCCCTTGGGGGGGGGGGGACGTTTGATTGCGTTGTGGGGGGGTCATTTGATAGTCATGTGACATTAAATTGAGTTGGTGGGATGTTATGTATTCATTTTTATCCATAATGTAGATTTATGACAGACGATGGATTGTACAAGTCTCTCTCTTTCTCTCTCTCTCCCCCTCTCTTCTCTACTCTCTCTTCTCTTTATTGTCTCTCTCTCTCCTCTCTCTCTTCTCTCTCCTCTCTCTCTTTCTTCTCTCTCTCTTCTCTCTATCTTCTCTCTCTCCTCTCTCTCTTCTCTCTGTCTTCTCTCTATCTTCTCTCTGTCTCTTCTCTCTCTCTTCTCTTTCTTCTCTCTCCTCTCTCTCTCTTCCTCTCTCTCTTTCTTCTCTCTCTCTCTCTTTCTTCTCTCTCTCTCCTCTCTCTCTTCTCTCTCCTCTGTCTTCTCTCTCTCCTCTCTCTGTCTTCTCTCTATCTTCTCTCTCTCCTCTCTCTCTATCTTCTCTCTGTCTCTTCTCTCTCCTCTCTCTCTCTCTTCTCTCTCTCTCTCCCTCTCTCTCTTTCTTCTCTCTCTCTTCTCTCTCTCCTCTCTCTCTTCTCTCTCCTCTCTCTCTTCTCTCTGTCTTCTCTCTCTCCTCTCTCTCTCTCTCTTCTCTCTCTCTCCTCTCTTCTCTCTCTCTCCTCTCTCTCTTCTCTCTCCCTCTCTCTCTTTCGTCTCTCTCTCTCTCTCTCTCTCCTCTCTCTTCTCTTTCTCTCTCTCTCCCCCCTCTCTCTCTTTCCCAGGATGGCAGAGATACAGAAGCTTTGTAAATAATTTACAAAACAAAATGGACCATCCCAGTCAATCACATTAAAGTCCAGGCTATGTGGTTAAAGATGCTCCGTGTGCAATGTAATTGTGCAGCGTAACTTCTGCTTTTGCTGGACAGCTTGACCTGGTACACCTGGGTTAGTGCCAGACAATGGGCTCCTACTTTTGAGTTAGACATTAAAGCTTACCCAGACTGATGCTGTGATTGGCTCTGGTGAAGGGGGTCAGGCCATAGAAACATTTTATGTAAGTGAGGGGGATCTTCCCTGTTGTAGTACTATACCAGTTTGTTGGAGGTCAGTTCTTAATATTCAGCTAATTATATTTCAGGATGGAGGTCCAGCCTGCATAGAATTCTATTATGGGCTGAAATCCACTTTAGTCTTCTGGTACTCTCATACATCATTACACCTGACTGTACTGTCGGAAAATTTAGCATAATGTAACACTGATATCACTGTACATTTTTATTTTTACATTTGTAGAATCAAAACCACCATCATGCAAACAGATAAGTGCACAAAATGCATTCATGAGAACGTTTTGGTGAATGTCACATAAAAATAAGCGGTTGTCACATTAAAGCTTACGCTTTAACCTTCTGATATGATGCAAAATGAATTCTCCAATCTGTATTTTTATAATTTTATTAAGTTTCCTAAAAGCAAAGAATGACTTTTTCAAATATCAAATTAGAACGCTGCACTCTGGTCTCTGCACTTGGCCTGCACTATTAAACCCCAAGAACTTTGGTTTAAAAGCAACTTTCAAAAACTAAATATGCTGTTGAAATGGAAATTATTGCAGAGAAGTTGTACAGTTTAGGGGGGAATCTGAGGGGAGTCAGCGGTACCCCTAACCCCAAGGGAAATACTGCAAGCTACAATAAATAAAATAAATATGCTGCCATTTGGAAGTGAAAGCATTTTCTTACAAATGTTGTCCTGGCAAGAAATGTCATTATTATCATTTCACAGTCCAGAATCACTTATGAATGTCTCGTAACATTGGTATATATTGTTCTTATGGGATTCTGATCATCGGAGGATTTAGTGCTGTAATACATTACACCAGAGAGTGCTGCATGGAGAAAACCAGAGAGGGCAGAACAAAGTGGAAGAGTACTAGAAAGCACAGCATGGAGTGCATCATGAAGCAAAGCCTGGAGCACATTGAGCTCAGCATGGAGCAGAGGTGGGATGCTACTGGAGAATAAAATTGGGAACATATTGCTTTAGGGGGGCGAACACAACCAAGTGTTCATGGTAGGAACAGATTTACAGCTCAATACAGATGTTTCAGCTTCCTTTATTGCTATTCTCATCTGATCACATGACAAAAAAAAAAGTTAGTGCTTGAAGACTACTGTCTGCTGGACTCCATAATCATATGTCATAATAGGAAGCAGATAGAATTATAATATAATATTATTGCCCAGGATGTGTCACTGACTGAGGGTCCTTCTGATCAATATCTCAATGGTGAAGTACTGTATGTTTAGAGCCAGTTTAACATAACACCCCTTGGAACAGGCCCAGGGGGCAAATGCCTTCCAATCCTCTACTGCTAGAAACTGAGGACACCAAAGAACATAGCATGCATTCGAGGCAGTAACACCAGAGAATGCAGCATGGAGCAAAGGTGCAAAACATCAGAGAACACAGCATAGCACAGACACCAAACTACAGTGCAGCATGGAGCTGACAAGTCATTGCAAATGGCCCTGGTCATGTCCTAGCAGAGTAATAGTCAGTATTCAGAAGTAGCTGGGAGCCCTCATCTTGTCTAGAAGTTAGAGGATAGTATTTGGACTGGGGGGTATGGTAAAGAAGAGTTTAAAATTAAGTTAGTAGTGAGAAAAAAAGAATTGTTTGCTACAGGAAATGCACCTCTGCTGTGAACAAGGACAGCACAGCAAGGTTAGCACTCCGGCCTTTGCAGTGCTGGGTCCCAGGTTTGAATCTCGGCCAGGACACTATCTGCATGGCATTTGCAGGTTCTCCCTGTGTTTGTGGTATTGGCCTGAAAATAGGAGTGTTTAATGATTAACATAGGTTAATATAAATATATCATCATATAATAGATAGATGCAAATATATTAGATATAGGAATATTACATTGGCTAGTCTGGGTATTATAGGTGTTTAATATCAACACCAGGTTATTATTAGTCTCGAAATAATGAATAATGAATAAACAAACAAACAATACGATAACAAAAAATCCTATGGCAATCTTGTTGATTGATAATAAAATATTAGGTTGATAAACGAAAGAAGAAAAACGAGATAATGGCAACAAAAAGAACATAATATATGCTAATCAGAAAAAAGGTTGAAAAGAAAGGTCATCATTTAGACCAGGAAAAGAGGTGGCCTTTAATTTTTGGCCTTACCCCGATTGCCATCTCTTGGGTCCGGTAATATTTGTTCCAGGGCAATAAATCTGAAAGAATTCATATCAAAATTATGATGAAGTCCAACATGTTGGCTTGGTGTATTACCATTTTACCGTCATTAATTAGATATATATGTTCGTAAACGCGGCATAGTGGTTGTCTTTTGGTTTTACCTAAATAGTAACAGCCGCAGATACATAACGCCATATAAATAACCCCACAAGAATTACAATTTACAGGATTATATAGTTTGGGAATAATTATAGAATGTATTTTAAACAGCTCCCTATCACGATCTTCCAAGAAGATCCATTTACATTGAGAACATGTGCCGCAGGGCAAGGTATAACTTTGTTTTTTATGGAAATCATCTGGACCAGAGAATTGACTCCTAACAATTTGGTTACTAATTGATGGTGTGTTTTTTAGATTCCCTTCTTGTAAAACTATTTCCTGATGACTTTTTTTATTAGCTTTGTGATAGGCTTTTTTTAGGATTTTTTTTACAACAATCTTTTTTGTTATATTTTTGCTTTTATATGATTAGCAGATTGGTACAGTTCCTGCAACAGGTACTTACTAATTCACGGAAAAGGGTGGGCACTAGAGGCAGGCAAAATTGTGTTCCCCACAGTGGGTTTTCGATAAAGGGTAGAAGCAAGAGTATTATCAATCAAATTTTAACATCGTATCTTTCAGTACAAAGCGTGGCTGATAATGCTGATGATATATTTTGATAACGAAGCTGCTATTGAACTTGTCGTTCTATGATCCCAATCACACTGTCACACTGCCATGTCCCCCCCCCCCCCCCTCTATTTCTATCCCTCTCTTTCTTTGTTTTGTCTATAATATGGAAATTATCAGTGATCAGTCATCTCAAATATAGCCTGTTAGTAATATGCATATTTTGATGGGAATGCTGTTTATTTTGGTTGATTGTATGATTCAATGTTCAAATATTGTGTATTTGGCTGTTCACTGAATAAAAAATAAAATTATAAAAAAAATTAACATCAAGGAAGCATATTTTAGCAGAATTAAACTCCATGGTAAATTTGGGATTGAAGTAATTAATTTAAAGGTATGCAAGGAATTCTTTAAGGGAGACTTTGTCTATGTATCTTTTCCACATTAGGATGTTGTCCAGATTCACTAACATGTCCTCCTTTGAATAAAGATTTTTTTTCCAACCTCCAAGGAACAGGTTGGCGTACGTAAGGGAAAAAACTTTGTGCCAATGGCCACTCCTTGAGTTTGCAAGTACAATTGACCATTAAAGGTGAGCACATGTTTGCTTAAAATGCAGAACAAGAGATCAAAAATTAATTATTTGAAATTCCAGCTAGACATATCTTTTTCAGACAAGTACTAATAGTTTCCACTCCTTTCTTGGGAATATTTCAATATAGTGCTTCAATATCTGTTGTAACCACAGAGGGTGGGATAGTTAATTCATCTATTATCTTAAATAATTATAGAGTATCTTTGGAAAAGATGATAGACTTTAAACATGTTGCCTTAAATAGATGTCTACAAGGTTGCTGGACTATCAATTCCCAATATGATGGGGCGGGCTGGGAGGATTTTCTGGATCTTAGGGATCTTAGGGTAGGGTTTTTTTAAAAATTCATAAACATCTTTATTAATCATGCCCTTGGGCACCAAAGATTAAATGGTTGTATTCTGACTGCAATTGTTGGAGAACTGTGTCATCAATACAGCAATACCACTCAGAATTATTTAAAATCCTTTCACACATCTGAACGTATCGCATTTTGTCCATAACCACTACATTTCCTCCCTTCTCTGCTTCATTAACTACTATAGATCCAATTTTCTGGTATATGAGCACAAATCTAAAATACAATTTTTTAGTACCCAAACCTCCTTCTCAGCACACCCTAAGTGAGCAACTATAAAACAAGGTAATCTTATCTTTGGGGAAGATTCCCCAAAATGAATAATTTGAATTCCATGTTTGATCCTGGTCCCAATCAAGTCTATGTGTAATGATTTAACTCTAGCTTCTGTCCCCAGTTTGTTTCCAACCTTCATGGTATACACACATTTTCAATTTTATATAAATATGAGCGTCAGCAATCTGTCATTAATTAAGCGTACTTCTAGGCAAAACTTCTAGGAGCAGAAACGGGTTAGGCCTTCTGTATTCCCAAAACAAGAGACGGTGAGAAATCTTCTAATGAGGACACTGACAACCCTCTAACAGGGCAATACCCCAATTTGGGAAGATTTCCACTCATTTAATGTTATATCTCTGGCACAGGAATCGAAGGGAAATTTCACAAATGCTACATGCACAGCAAACCTTTCTCTACACTAATTCAAACTAGGTCAGAAGGTGACAGAAGGTGAAAATAGATATGTGGATAGGGTTGTGTTTTGGGATGGCACATGGAGAATGTTTCTAAAAAAGTATAAATACTTCACCCTAGTAATAACTTTAACACTATCTATCTATCTATTATCTAAAAGCTGAAATGTTTCAGAGTAATTATATTGTTGGATGATAAGGAGATGAGGAGGAAAGGTTGGGGATATAAGAAGGAAGGGTAAGGAAACGTGAAGAAACAAGAAAGTGTTGAATAAATGATAGTGAGAAGATATGGTGAAGCAGAGAATAAGAAATATGAAAGATTGAGGAAATGGTGAAAACAGGCAGGGCAGACTGACAAGAGGTGGTGAGGAAGAGGAGGTTAGGTTAACTATTTTTTAATAGAAAAGGGTGAAGAAGAGGGCAAGAGATCTTCCATATCAAATATACATGTTAAGCTTTCATGGTAGTAAGTGTTTTTATGTGTTTAATTCTTTCTGGACAAACCACTACATTTGTTTTATATTTATTTTTTGAGGTATGATTGTCCATTGTTGCTAATCACTTTTGGATATAAACAATTATATGGTTGCAGCAAAATTTAGTTTGAAGTGCTTTATCCATTTATCTATTTAAAAGACATGGTACAAAAAAGCTGAACATGACGACATAATGACAAAGAAAAACATCTTACTATAGTCCTACTGTTTTTTTTTTTTCATACTGTTCTCATTATGTATGTGCTGGATTTCACCGAGAACATCTAACAGACAGTTTTCATTTCACTCCAGACTCTGAAGAGATTTCATCCACAGACAGAAAAGAGAACAAATCCCTTAATCAAAACAAGAAACGGAAGAAGAGGAGGCACAGGTACCCTGCATTCCATCTATCCGATTGTTCATCCGTCCATCCATCCATCACTTCGTCCATCCACCTTCAGCCAGGAATTCATGTTGGGAAGAGGGTGAATATCCCATTACTGCTCCAATTGTGGGTCTTAGTCTAGCAACAACAATATTCATTAGAGTACCATATGAATTTACAATTTTTGGTTCATGTCGGGTCAAGTCTGGGCCACCAACTTCTATTTTAATCAGGTCGCATCAATTTTTACTCTACTCCAGTTGTCAATGATGCAACATGGAAATATAATATTTCAGGCAACACATCATATGTCCTGTCTGTTTCTTCTCTTTATTTACTCTTTATCAAGGCAATAAAGTGTGAATTCGACTTCATAAGCACATGCTACAACACTCAAAAAAAGAAGAAAATCTCCAGTTTAAAATAAAAGTCTAATTTTCTCATAAACTTTAAACAGAAAGCTGGCATTATTGTTACTTGATTGAGTGAGCCCTACATTTGGGGTCCAGCATGTATCCTAGGTGGTAGCCCCAAGGGGACTTCAATAGTTGTTATTAGTTTGCAGTGAATGCACGGGGTGGGTTTACTAGTTTAGATTCATACTAATGATATCTGATCCCTTTCCAGGACAATCTTTACCTCGTACCAGCTGGAGGAACTGGAGAAAGCCTTCAACGAGGCCCATTATCCTGATGTATATGCGCGGGAGATGCTGGCAATGAAAACAGAACTCCCAGAGGATCGGATACAGGTAACATCTTTAGGAAAAAAGACCAACAATTCTCTACAGGAAATAATCTTCAAGGCTTCCTGTTACAATGTTTAAGAACACCTTTATTGAAGATAGATTAGAGTACAGGGGAGGTAAAGGAAGGAATGTACAGAATACATAATGAAGTGGATATTGGGGTACAGAGGAGGTATAGGAAGGGCTGTACAGAATATATAATTTGAGTG
>NC_092869.1:49291942-49341155 GCF_032062135.1 Pyxicephalus adspersus | reverse complement strand
ACAGAGGAGGTATAGGAAGGGCTGTACAGAATATATAATGGAGAGGATATTGGGGTACAGGGGAGGTAAAGGAAGGGCTGTACAGAATATATAATGGAGTGGATATTGGGGTACACAGGAGGTATAGGAAGGGCTGTACAGAATATTTAATGGAGAGGATATTGGGGGATGGGGGATGTATAGGCAGGGCTGTACAGAATACATAATAGAGGGGATATTGGAGTACAGGGGAGGTATTTGGAGGACTGTACAGAATAACAAAGGAAGGGGATATTGGAGTATGGGGGTATAGGAAGGAATGTACAGAACATATATTGAAGGGGATATTGGAGTACAGGAAAGGTATAGAAAGGACTGTACAGAATATATATTGGAGGGGATATTGGGGTATAGGGAAGGTATAGGAGGGTCTGTACAGAAAACATAAGTGGATATTGGGGTACAGGAAAGGTTTAGCAAAGACTGTACAGAATACGTAATAGAGTGGATATTGGGGTACATAAGAAGTATAGGAAGAAGTGTACAAAATATATAATGGGGAGGATATTGGATAATGGGGAAGGTATAGGAAGCACTGTACAAAAATATATATTGAAGGGGTTATTGGGGTATGGGAAAGGTATAGGAGGGACTGTACAGAATGCATAATGAGGGGATTTTGGGGTACAGGGGAGGTATGGCAAGGACTGTACAGAATACATAATGGAGGGGTTATTGGGGTACATAAAAAGTAAAGGAAGGAGTGTACAAAATATATAAGGGAAGGGATATTGGAGTACAAGGGAGGTATAGGAAAGACTGTACAGAATATTTAATGGAGGGGATATTGAAGTAGAGGAATGTATTGTAAGTAGAGAATGTATAGGAACTACTGTACAGAATATATAAAGACAGGATATTGGAATACGGGGGAGGTATTGGAAAGACTGTAGAGAATATATAATGGAGAGGATATTTGAGTACAGGGGATGTATAAGAAGGAATGTACAGAATATATAATCAGAGAATATTGGGGTACAGGGGAGGTATAAGACGAACTGTACAGAATACGGAAAGAGAAGATATTGGAGTACAGAGGAGGTATAGGAAGGAATGTACAGAATATATATTGGGGTGGACATTGGAGTACAGGAAAGGAATAGGGAGAACAGTACCGAATATATAATGGAAAGGATATTGGGGTATAGAGGAGGTATAGGAAGGACTGTACAGAATATATAATGGAAGGTATATTGGGGTACAGGAGAGGTATAGAAAGGATTGTATAGAATATTTAATGGAGGGGATATTGGAGTACAGGGGGGTATAGGAAGGACTGTGCAGAATATATAAGAGGATAATGGGGTTCAGGGGAGGTATGGACTGTACAGAAAGTTTAATACAGAGGATATCGGGGTACAGGGGAGGTAAAGGAAGGGCTGTACAGAAAATATAATGGAGATGATTTTGGGGTTCAGGAGAGGTATATAAGAAGTGTAGAGAATATTTAATGGAGGGGATATTGTTGTACAGGGAAGGTATAGGAAGGACTGTACATAATATTTAACGGAGAGGATATTGGAGTACAGGGAAGGTATAGGAAGGACTGTACAGAATATATATTGGAGAGGACATTGGGGTACAGGGAAGGTATAGGAAAATGTATATAGAATATATAATGGAGAGGATATTAGGGTACAGGGGGGATATAAGAAGGACTGTCCATAATATATAATAGGAGGATATTGGGGTACAGGGGAGGTAAAGGAAGGACTGTACATAATATTTAATGGAGGGGATATCAATGTTTGGTGAATGACACACGTCATATTATCAGAAATTGTGGCTTCTCACATGCTAAGATTGCAGTTCAGTGTAATAACATAATTTTATGTTATGCAGAGCTTACAGGATCTCGAGTTGTCAGTGAAGGATGTATATTGGCACATCTTGTTAATGTGCTAATGACCTGATGACGAGGGGTGTCCTCCAAGGGGCCAGCCCCTCCCCTTCACCAGTAATTAGTTCAATGGGAGGAAGTATTTTGCTGGCTGCAGATATTAATTAGGATGGGTCAATGTAACTCTGCAGCTCAGAGCATTTAATTTCCCTGGATAATTCCACAGAATTGATTCAACTTGAGATTAAGTGACTTTTCAATCAGTTATCAGCATCTCCTTATAAAATCAAAATAATATAATCAGGAAAAGTGACCCTGCATACGTAAGTGGGTGCTGTATATATGTATACACATTGTATGTGTGAATTATTGCTGCCATTTTCATACCTCATGCACATACAGTTTTGTTCTCATTAGTTTTAAGTCATTGTAGGTCCAGAAAGGCCATGGGATATGTAAAGTACTTTTTCCCGCACAGAACAGCTGGATTTTTTCCTCTTCCCTACAGCTTGAAGCATTTTCAGGCCTGGGCAGCAGTGGTGGCCTCCATGTTTCTTTTCTGATAAGTTTACTAGCCAAAAATGTTCTACCAAATCCCCCATGACAGCATACCAGACCTGAATGCAAGAACAACCATTGAACATGGTTAAGGAAGTCTTGCTTCAAGTGTTATCCATCATTCCTTTTTCTGTGATCCCAACTTACATTAACTAATCTGGGTTCTAACCTCTAACCTCTCTCTTTTGGAGACAGCCTACCCAATATGGACTCCTCATATATCTCGTATACTGCCTTAGCCTTCCTCTGTCACTTATAATGTGCAGTGCAGCAATAATGCTGTAGCCATCAGAATATGGGGACACTGCAGTCATAAAGGGATGGACACTATCAGCAGCAATGGAAGGTGGTGGCATTGCTAATAAAGAGCCCAATGAGTGTCAGGCCAAATTCTCCCACATCCCCACTAGCCTAAACTGTTAATACCAGACAGGATAGATCCAAACTTTCATGTTGTTGGTGCCAAATTCTGACTCAACCATCTGAATGTTATAGCGGAAATAAAGATTCGTCCTGGCAACATTTTTAAAATCTTCCCTTCCAATTTTGGTGACCCTGTGTGATTTGTAGTCTCAGTGACTGTTCTTAGCTGATGGGAGGGGCACTGGGTGTGGTTTCCTGCTGTAGTCCATGCTGTAGTCCATCTGCTCCCATTGTGCCACTAGAGAGGCTCTTCTGCAGACCTCCAAGGTAACATGTTATCTATATATCAGCTCAAACTAGACTGGCCATTTCCCTCTGATTAAATTCAACGTCATTAGGGCTGCCAGTTCTTTACAATAGTGCTTTATGAAGGTATGGAGGGATGACCATGATGCTGCCTTACAGATTTGCCTTAGGTGGAACTCTACAAGTGGCTTTGTTGAAAAGTGTTTTTGTCCATGAATTCAAATGTGATTAAAATATGTTAAGCATCCCACCCATGTCTCAAGGTATTTCTTGATATGCCGACATGGAGTCGTCAGGAAATACAGTTTAACCTGCCAAATATTTACATATCTGCTCATTCATTTTCATAATTTATACAGCTCTGCCAGACAGCACAGCCTTGTCTGGCAGTAGAGGAAACCTTATTTTCTTAGCTGTAGTTAAAAAATAAAAGTTTTACCTCTACTACTGACAATGATTGGAAAGTGAGAGCAGAAGCAGCAGTACACTGACAACTTTCTGATGCCTGATTCAGATTACATACTGTATCTAAAATCCTCTCACAGCATCCAATATCTTACATTGCAGAGTATTATCTCTTAATATCTTGTTTTGTACCTCCTTTTCTGCAGTCATTCACACCTTCCTGTATTGGCTATGAATGACTTGATTTCTGCTGCTCTAGAGATTGATAGTGAAATGTCATCTTTACCATGAAAGAATATTTTCAGTGGCTTGTATAATGAACCTTAGAGGCTTTTCATTTAATACTTCTCTCCAAAGTGCTGGAGATCCTTCTTGTAGTCCAGAAATCCACCATATGAAATATTTTGTAAGTTTTATTAAGATTAAGATCCTGGACAATTTAGTATCAATCCTGTCCAAAGAGCCAAGCAGAATAAAGCAGAATATCTACAATGCACTACAAATACAATCAAGGTGCAGGGTTAGGGAACTGAGGGCCGATAACAATCCCTGGCTCATTTAACCGTTATTAAGATCTGTCTACAAAAGAGTTCACTTTTTCTGAAAAAGAATTTACCTTTGATATTGGAGTAACTTACACTTACATTTTCTCTTAAGAATTTGTCAAAAAATCTCTTTAGTTTGACCACCATTTCTGAAAGGAGGGTATTAGATCTGCCTCATTTATGAATAGGGTGTTTTATTATTTTCTAAACTTTTAGAGAATTGGAATAATCTCTATATTGCTAGCACATGGACTGTTTTCCTATAGGCTTTTATCAGAACTTTTTCATCTTTGGATTGTACAAATTTTCTAAATGTGTATGGACATTGTCACATCACATAGATTTGTTATCGTTTTAAAAGAGGTGCAATGGTCTCTGATCCAAGACCTTCCTCATACTTTGTTACGTAGGTTGGTTGAAAAAAAAAAAAACACACATACGCAAGCTTATCAAGTGCAACCACAAGGAAAACAAATAAACATACTAGAAAAACTGGGAGAAAAAACTCTTATAAAGCACGATTCAATTTACTCCAGTGGGGAAGAAAAATCCTTCCTGACTTGCTAAGCCAATCAAGTATTCCCTCCATGAACATTCTCTGGTGTCATCATCTAAAAAATGTATTACTCAGTTATATTCAGTGATGTAGACATGCATCCAGCTTTTTCCTAAAGCAATCTATAGAACTTGCTGAAACTACTTCCTGAGGGAGCCGATTCCACGATTTTCACACCTTACAGTGAAGAATCCTTTCCTTATCCGGAGCTTAAACTTCTTTTCCTCCAGATGCAAAGAGCGCCCCCTTGTGCTTTGTAACGACCATAAAGTGGATAATGGGGAAGAGAGTTCTCTATATGGACCGTTTATATATTTATACAAGGTGATCATATCCCCCTTATACGTCTCTTCTCAAGGGAGAATAGATTCAGTTCAGCTAATCTCTCCTCATAGCGGAGCTCCTCCATTCCTTTTATTAGTTTAGTTGCCCTTCTCTGCACTCTCTCCAATCCCACAATGTCCTTTTTGTGAACTGGTGCCCAAACCTGGACTGCATATTCCAGATGTGGTGTGACCAATGCTTTGTACAGGGGCAGGATTATGTTTCCATCTCTGCAGTCTATTTCTCTTAACCTCCCTAGAGGTAACCCCACGTGTGACTCGGGGTAGAAAAAAGTTGCTAAAAGTGGTAACCCCGAGTCACACTCGGGGTATGTAAACCTATGGGAAGGTTAGTAAATAGAGCGCTTACCTGATCCGCCGGCGTCCCACGCTGTCCAGCGCCGCGATCTGCGTCTTCTTTCTTCTTCCTGCTTCTGCATCCGATGAGTCACCGGGGGGAGTTCCTGGTGACGTCGGTGCGTGTGTACGTTGCTGGCGGGGCGGAAAATTAAAAATCCAATTGTATTGCATTTAATACAAAATAACTGTGTTGAATGCAATACATTGGATTTTTATGTGTAAAAGCAGTACATTGTTTTCCAGAACATTTATTTTACAGTATATATAATAGTATGAGTATAATATGTATTTTTTTGTAATTTAAAAAAATTAAACATTTTTTTTAATATATATATTTTTTAATTTATTCAATTTATTATTTTTTCATGATTTTGAGTTTCAAACTTTATTATACTCATACTATTATAATATACTGTAAAATAAATTTTCATGAAAAACAATATACCGCTTTTAGACATATAAAACCGGAAAGAAATGAACCGCTAGGGAGGTTAAAGAAAGTATTTTGATAGCTTTAGAAGTTGTGGCTTGACTTTGCATGCTGTTTTTAGGTGGAACTAAACCCAGCAGACTCACTTCTCATTGCCCCAGCACCAGGTGCTGGGGTACCCCACTGACGACACTGAACCCTGGGGTACCCCACTGACGACACTGAACCCTGGGGTACCCCACTGACGACACTGAACCCTGGGGTACATCACTGACAACACTGAGCCCTGGGGTACACCACTTATACCCTTGGACCATTCAAAGTATGAATCAATAATTACTACTCTCTGAACATTGCCTTTATACCAGTTCTCTATTTACAAATTGATTTTCAAAGCCTAAAGACCTGAAATTTTACAATAACACATTACCTGTCTGTGGGCTTTTCTTACTTCCTCATATAAGGGTTTGTGAGAACCTCAATCTTTCTTGAATCCATGCTGGCTATAACTTTTTCTAGCAAATACTCCATGGGATCTATTTATAAAACAGTGAACCTGCGAAATGAAACATGGTGGAGAATCTTCCGGGTTCATGTGTTCCAATAGCAGTAACTGAATTTCTACCATCCACAGGAAACAAGCTGGTGATTTAAGAGAATCTGAAAATGTAAGTTAATAACTGTAATGCATAAAAGTTTAATACATGCACAGTATAGGGTTGATGTAGCAGTCACTGCTGATCTTAGTATGGTTACAATATCATTACACATATATATAAATAACATTGTCTAGGGTTTGGTAAATCACATTGGTATGCTGACATTATGGGGAAGAAGGAATATTATGGGATATCTTTATTGTCTCTTCATGTTAGGATAAGAAGTGTTTCCACGTGGCAGGACTAAGCACAAGAATGGTGACGGAAACAGGAAACAAAACTTACTCTTTTGGTGGGTAGTCTTGGGAGTTTGAGGTTGGATATGGACCATTAGTATGCTCATACAATGTTTAAGGCATAGACATACCTTGGAATGTAAAATGGTAATCTGAAAATTTGTTTTTTACTCGTGATACAAAGAACCAATGTCAGATGTTCTTATGTCTATAGTGATAGTATATAGATAACTCATCAGACTTCAAGAAATATTTTAGCAAAGCTGATGGAGACTGGGCCAATCTATTATTTTATTTAAAGCCTGCTGGTATTTAAGTGTATAATATGATGAAGAATTAAAGATCACTATATTTGACCTTTAGGTTTGGTTCCAAAACAGACGTGCTAAGTGGCGGAAGAGAGAAAAATGTTGGGGCCGGAGCAGTGTGATGGCAGAATATGGTCTGTATGGCGCCATGGTGCGACACTCCATCCCACTTCCAGAGTCAATCCTAAAATCCGCCAAGGATGGCATCATGGAATCTTGTGCCCCCTGGCTGTTGGGTGAGGAATTTATTCTATATAATTAGATCCTGGACAGAAGGACCTTTCCTGGCCAGGAAGAGTGTCTACTTTTTGTCTAAGGTTGATCTTTTGCAGCATGCCCCATGAACTCAGCATCAGCTTTGTAGTATGTAAACTTTAGAAAATGTTTTTCTTCTATTAACAGATCATTGCCAACTGCCACACTGAATTCCTCTGATTATTGCTGCAGAACATACAGTTCAGTGTACAGTGCTCTCATGTATTTGTAGATCATGTCAGAGGAAATAAACTGTACCCTCTGTGTCTCCTCCTGTTCACATCTACCTATATCCCCATGACCCACAATGATCTGATATACTTGATGGGTACTGCTCTGTATATCATTTGACGAATGCCCTCTATCAGCCCACACCCTGGGCATAGATTTTCCAGCATGCTCAGCGACAATCTAAGAAACAGCATTCTGAGAAGGGCTGTCATAGGGCAAGGTTACCAATCTGCTACCCCTGTAAGATGGAAGCACATACCGTTACCCTTGACAACCGCAGTTATGATTCTGCTTCTTTAATACTGTCTGGGTCACCTGCTGCAACTCCAGGCCGGGATGACTCAGAAATCACAATGTTTATAGTAGCGTTTCAGGTTAGCAAGTTACACTATTTCTACTTAGAGCATTCAGCTTACACATTTTATAGTGTTTAATAAGTAAAAATATAACAAAACACAGAGCATAAACAAATACATAAATAAAAAGACTAATCAAATAACACCAAAACAATAACAGAACAGTAGCAGCAGGGTATTCCACAAGGGAATAACTATGAAATTATACTTAGTCGGTTTTCCTTGGTCCAGGTTGCTGTAAAAAGCCCAAACTATTAGTCACAGTCACTGGGCTCCCTGCAGTGCTCAGTGTCAGTGCCGTTGTCCTTAGCAACAAGATGGTATCAGTGAGAGCTCCCTCTGCTGGGCTTACATGGCTTCATGCTCTATGCCCATACACAAAGGTGGGACTAATAGGACAGTGACAGCAGGGTGGGGGCTGTTTGAGAGGCTACATGATTATCACGTTCTGTGGACACACCTAGGATGCTTTTATTTTACCTGGATTCATAATTCTCCAGGTTATGGTTTTATGAACTGACAACCCCCAGAATATTAGTCAGCAGAAAATATGGAGTTCAACGAGACCAAACTAGGCATGTCCGTGACTTATGGTTCACTAGAACAGGCTAAAGGGTTTCAAGGCTTTCCTGAGGCCTAGGGGACTAGTAATGTAATGGAAATATGAAGATCATTAATAAATGGGCAGGGTCCTCTCCTCCTCCTCCTGTGTCACTGTGTGCACCTGCTGTCATTGGCAACCCCCATTTAATGTACAGCGCTTATAATAATAATAATAATAATAATAATAATATTATTGTGAGGCCACTTCACTACCCACCCACATCCTGAGTTTTTTGACACCTGGCAACACAAAATTCTAATATGACAATGCCTAGACTAGCAGATCTGGAAGGATTATCTGATGGCAGAAATAAAAATATCTGCTAAGGGAAAATTTATGATGTGCCTTAGTTTTAGACAAAGACTCTAAAGAGGGACTCTAGCTCCCACTCTCCTGTACATTTAAGATAGATCTGACATTAGTGCTTTCCCCAATGATGGTCATATCAAAGGAAAATCCAGTACTTTGTGCATCTCTACCTATACTCTCTAGTACTCTGTAAGCTATTATTGGTAACCTCCCCATTACTGCCTCCTGTTCATCTCCATTACACCGTGTGTCTCATCCTGTACCATCTGTGTCTTCTCCTCCTATTCACATTTACCTGTACCCACAATAGTCTGATCGAAGGAAAATTTAGTACTTTGTGCATCACTACCAGTACCCACTGTGTCTCCATCCTCTTATCCATGTACTACTACTACTTACCTGTACTCTTGGTGTCACATTTGGCAACTCTCATCCTAGCTGGTACTCAACATGTCTCTGCTCAGAACCTTTTTCCAGCCTCTCCTCCTAACAGTGCACCCATGTATTGGCTCCACCTTTGGACCCCTCACCCCCAGACTACCTACCCAACCTTTAATTAGTTGTACCTTACCTCCTGCCCAGTGTTCTATTTCTGTCCTCGCTTCAGGATTGGTGAATTTATTTTCTTGCCCCCTCCCCTGGTTCAGCCTCTCCAGGCGGAAATCCTGGCACAGGATTGCAGGGACACAGAGTTCTAGCAGGTGGCTAGGAAGACGGTAGGGTATTCTCTGCTACTGGATTTCAGAGGTGCGATCAGAAGCCAGATATGTGCTGTTGTGGTATAGACAAGTGCCGTCTCTTGTATCTACATGTCTGGAGGCATGTTCAACCGGCAGGTTTTTTAAACCCACTGCTGTCCTGGTGTGTCTAATTCTATAATATATCAGGTACTATACTATTCTCCTTCTTACCTGGCCTGTTTGGGCCATTTAAAAATTTTTCACTGTATGTAGGTTATAAATACCTCTTTTCTTGCTTCCATAGCTGCAAGCTCGCCTACTCCTGCCACTAAAAGCTCACAAACTGCAGAATAGGTAGGTGTTGTTTGGCCCGAAGATTTGCTGGACTTGCACATTGAGAGAGTGCTGATTATGGCTTTCTCTGTTGTAGGGATAAAAGCCCTGAAAGAAAGCATGCCAGAAAAAACAAATACAGTGATACCTCGGCTAACGAGTGACTCTGCTAACAAATTTTTCAGCTAAAGAAGTTTGGTTCACTGTATTTCATCCTTGGCTAACGAAGAAGGACTCGGCTAACGAATGCAT
This sequence comes from Pyxicephalus adspersus, assembly GCF_032062135.1. Classification (NCBI taxonomy): domain Eukaryota; kingdom Metazoa; phylum Chordata; class Amphibia; order Anura; family Pyxicephalidae; genus Pyxicephalus; species Pyxicephalus adspersus. Next base: position 49,331,207 of record NC_092869.1, on the reverse strand, counting down.
TAGTGGATGTGCGGCAACAAACGAAACTGAAATTTCGCTTTGTTTCGGTTAACAAAGATTTCGGCTAACGAGTGTCATTCTGGAACAAATTATCTTCATTAGCCGAGGTATCATTGTACTTCTTATCTGCCGTATCTGAGCATCAATCCTATAAAGGAGGTTTAGCTGCAGCTCACAGGTTCCCCTTGCCATCTAGGAGCAAAGAAGAATCTCCAACTTGAGTGGATTATTGATCAGGGGCAAATCGCACCAATGGAGCCAAAGCCATGCCGACCAAATTGGACACTGAGATGTGTTTCAAGGAGGCAAGCCAAGATTATGAGGCTGAATGTCGTGAAGTTAAAATCTCTATTAATCAGGCTTTTGCTGATAATGTGAAGGTTTGATGGTTCATTAGAAGTACTGAGATGGGTAGACAAGATTTACATCCTGCTTTTCACAGGACACAGAGGCTTCAGAATCAGAATGTGCTGTTGATACTACACATTTCTTCACTCTTGTGGCACCTTTCATCCAAGCTGTCGGGGGGCCATTCAAAGATAAAAAAAACAGAGATGGTATTTTGCCAGCCTTCAGGTTCAACCTTTTCATTTTTGGAAGAAATATTAGATCTGATAATGGATAAGTGGAAAAAAACTTATCCATAAGTGGAAAAAAGAAATTTACATCACAGAATAGGTTTACCAGATCATATTGGCTGAATACGACAGACACAGAATTTTGGGATTCTTCCCCACTGGTGGACGCAGAACTTTGAAGACTGGCTAGGGAAGTTGGTTTACCAAAGGAGAATTCGGTAGCCTTTAAAGACCCCATGGATTGTCAGCTGGACAATGAATTTAAACAAATTTTTTCCATGGGTAGTCTGGCCTGTCACCCAGCACTGATTGTTACCTTGGCTTTGTCCTCTTGAACTGAAAATCTGAAAGAAAAATCAGCAGAAGCAGCAGGGGACTCCACCATGCTGATATCATAATGTAAAGATTGTGATTTACTTTGTGGCTGAATCTGCTATGAACTTTATATTAATGTAATGAAAGCTTAACGGATATTCTGTGACAGAAAAATAAGCATTGTGGCTCAGACATGGGTGGTAGACGCCTCTTCGAAGCACATTCCATTACAAAGGCAATCCAAAACAAAATGCTCCTTGGAAGAAGCCATTCATAGAGTGTTTGGTGGTAAGTCCAGCCTTCATCCTCAGCCATGACACAGACATCAACAGTCCTTTCAGAACAGATAATACTTTTGGGACAACAAATTTTTGATTTAGGGATTCATTTAGATCGTTCAGGGTAGTAGCCCAGGGCTTTTTTTCCTGGAATCCAAACACCAGGCTGGGTTTAGCAATTGTAGGTGCGGAAAGACTGCACAGTGTTAGAAGTATATTTGTGAACCACTGGAGACAGAGGATGGAAGACACCTGGGTGGTACCAACAGTATCAATTGGCTATCCGGGTTTACATCCAATCCCCTGAGGGACCTGTATGTGACAACATCTGTTCCCAGAGAACCATTAAAGCACTGGGTGCATATGTCTTATTTGCAAAGAATATTGTAAGCATTTTTTTATTATAACTATTAAACAGGATTTATATGGCACCAACATATTACGCAGCGCTGTACATTAAATAGGGGTTGCAAATGACAGATACAGACAGTGACACAGGAGGAGAAGAGGACCCTGCCCAGAAGAGCTTACAATCTAGGAGGTAGGGGAAGTCTCACACAGTATAAAGGGGCAATATGGAGTAATGGGAAGTAGTGGGGGTTTTAAGAGACAGGAGAAGACGGGCATGAGCAGTGACACCTGTTCCCAGGGTGGGCTTTTTCTAGTGAAGAAAGCAGCAGAAGGTTTCAGGCCACTTTAATATCCGAGTTAAACACATATATCCAGAGGGAGCACTCCTAGATGTAATCACTGCAGCCAGTTATATCAGTCATTCATGCTTCAGCTTGGATAATTTCTATAAATTTGGCTAATTCCTATCTTCATATTCCCATTGCAAAAGAACACAAACAGTATCTTCAGTTTACAATGCCCAATCAGCACCTTTAACTAATTTGTCTTCCCTTTGGGCTGTCAACAGCTCAGAAGACATTTACAAAGGTCTTTGTTGCCATAAAAGCCATTCTTTATCTTCAGGAAGTACAACATCTTCATTATTCAGACAACATCCTAGTGTTCGCGAAATCCAAGTAGCAGTTGAATGTTCACAAGTTGTCATGCAGTTGTTGGCACGGTTCGGGTGGTTGATAAATCACAGCAAGAGCCAATCGACTTAAAGGTGAGTGATGGAATATCTTGGGAGTTCTGTTCCATATGACACCAGCTGGTCCTGTGGGAGAAGTGGTGATATTTCCAGGTGTCCTTCATAAGTTAATGGAATCACTGTGCTTTCAACAAGATTATCCTTCTGAAATCACGGGGATCTGAATATTGGTAATTCCCTTCCCATCTCTCAGAGGCAGCCTCTGGGACAAAGAAGCTGGATGATATTCACTTCAGATGAAATCATAAGAGGTTGCTCATTGCATGAGTCATCAGGCACAGGGTCTCTGGCCTTTTTCTTCAAGGATCCACCCCAACCTACTGGCGCTGATGGCATCTTGGGAAGCACAAGAAGCCATTGTGCATGTTCAGCAATGCCAAAGCAAAGTAAAGATTCTGATGGACAACATCACAGTAGCGTCTTATATTGCAAAACGAGGGGAACAAAGAACATTCCACTCTTACAGATATCAGCCAAAATCAATTTGACAGCAGCATATCTTTGCAAAATCAGGATTAAGGTCAGTCTTCCCAGATACCAACGAGTAGTTGAACAGCCTATACATTGATGGCCTCTCCAGAGAATGGCAAGCAGCCTCAGTTCAAGGATAAAATGGAGGACACGTTTACAGTGGAATGAAATTTTTTTTCTGCTGTACGTGTTCCCATCTTTAGCACTAGCACAGGGAGCCCTGTTTAACATCAAGGAGGTTGTGAAAAAAGCATTTGTGATTCTCCTACATGGCTGGATGATTGTAGATTCTCCATTCCATCGTCTCTGCAGAAAAGATCTGCTAAGTGAAGATTGTTGGTAACATCCCAATCCTGATCTCATGAGATTGGCTGCCTTTTGGTTGAAAGGCAAAGGCTTCTAGCAATAGGGGTCTCAATCAGTGGATGAGACACTGCTAAAAGTACATCAAGAGTCAACCAGTAACACTCCAATTGGAAAAAGTTCATGATGATAGCAGATTTCCCTACGGAAATCCACCTTAAACCCAAATCGTGTATTTCTGCAGTCAGCCTGGACAATGGTCTGGGATACAATTTCACAAGAGTTCAATTGTCCACAATTATTATGTTCAAGTAGGTGGAATGCCTTTTTTATGAAAACAGACATAAAATTAGGGCCTCCAGTAAAATCCTTTTTCCCCATCCAGGGACTTGCTCTTGGTTCCACAAGTCCTAACAAAGCCTCCTTTTCATCTAAACGAGATGTTCTCCATGGAAAAAATAAAGGTGGTTACAGTATTCTTGACCTTGGCTAGAAGAGTGTCAGAGCTTCAGGTTCTTTCAGCAAGGAACCACTATGCGCTATTTTGCCTGAAAACTGGCTTTTACATTCATCACCTGAATTTTTACTGAAGTCGCTTCCTCATTCCACTTTAAATGGGAGGCGATTCTTCCGACTTCTGAAGCATCAAACACTGCTGTGAATGAGTTCAATATTAGACTAATAAAAAAGACCGACAAAGTGGCATTTTCAAAAATTCAACATTTTTATTAAATTAAATTTCAAGCAGCACTTCGGACTAAATATTTTAATTGTTTTCCTATTGTTTTGTATAGTTAGTTTCATCCCATGGGTGAGCTGTCAGGAGCCAGGAATATGGAAAATTGTTGTCATACTTACCCCATAACTTTCCTTTCCTGGCTACTTCTCCTGTCCGCGGATTCCCTTCCCTTTTTTTTAATAGTATAATGATCAACGATCAACCTGTCATGAACTTGTTACTAAACACTACAAGGGATGTAAGGTAACGCTTTTAAAGGTTTGATAGGCAGTCCTGGGGGGTTGAGAGGCAGAGCTGACCTGCGCATGTACTGTAGGGAGAACTATAGGTAAGCCAATTTTTCCTAATTTTGCCAGCTCCTGTCACCATCTGTTATTCTGCATTTCTCTCTTGTTTTCCTTCGCCTTCCTTTTATATCAAGTGTACTGCATGTCTGTCTGCACCATCTGTGTCTCCTTTCACTTGGACTTTACTTTCCCCTACTGCCTTAACTGTTACCCAGAAGATTTCTGCCTGTGCTGTCAGTCTGTCTGACCTCTGACATCCTGGTGGGTCCCCATCCATCCTCCTATTCTTCCACCTTCTCCTGTCCTCAACTTATGCCTCAAACTTCCTCTACTTGCATGCACCTATTGTTTGCAACTTCCTTTCCTCACCTGGTATTCTTTGTCTTTACCTTTTTCTTTGCTTTCAAAATATCCTCTTGTCTTCTTCTGCCTGTACCTGGTACCCTAGATGTCTTAACCTATACCCTGAGGGTCTCCTGTCTGCTATAAATCTCTGTATCTCCTACTCACAGTTGCTATAACCTGCTTTACAACTCTATGTACTGTTCTCTGCTCGTGCCTTCCCTGTATCTTCTCTATGTGCTTCCATTCAATATCCTCTACTTCTTTTTCCTGTTTTGACTCAATACTCCTAAGTGTCAATACTCAATAAGTGTCCCTGCTTTGTCTTTTCTCTCAAAATTTCTCTAGCACATGCCTGAACCTAACCCCTTCAATGTCTTTTCTTCCCTTGACCTTACACAGCTTGGGAATGGCTTGGTACAATCCATATCTTCTTGTAAATCATATTGTATGCTATAATCCTTCTGGGATTTTGTTTTCTGTATTTCAAGCCAACCATTCTGTGCTTCCTGGACTCTGGTCTGCCTGTGTGCGCCTCTGTTTTTCCATTCTCTAAAATCTTTTTTTATCTTTGCCGTTTTCAGTTCAAGATGGCCTGTCAATGACCAGACGATTTTCTAAACCCGAATACCAACAATTCTTTGCAGGGATGCACAAGAAATCTCTAGAGGCAGCCGAGCAGTCAGAGCGAGAAGCCCCAGCAATAGCGAACGCAGAGGTGAAAGAAAGAAGAGAGGCTGAGAACCCAGCTGCCATCTCTGAGGAAGAACTAAGAGAGAACAGTATTGCTGCCCTGCGTGCTCGAGCCCAAGAGCACAGTGCCAAGGTCCTGAGAAGCACAAACTCCGAAACACAAGCAAAAGAGGTGAACAGAGAAGATGCACACGATGGGCAGACAGAGGTGGAAGCTGGGGTCCAGGAGGACTCCAATGTCTGAAAAAAACTTTGTTGAGGGTGAAATTCCCAGGAAATGCTACATACTACTATAACAAATTCCTGTAACTGATGCTTATATACACAAATTCCATCACACCTGTATTTTACCCAGCAAGAAAAAGCAGCAGAGTAGTCAGAATAGAGCACTGGGGAATTTTCTGCACACAGAGGGTACCTATGACAGACATCTGTGAGCAGAAAATGTTTTGTGTCCCTCTTTAAGGTACATGACACCTGCTAGCTTTGTCAGTCAGGAAGAGGTAAAGGGTTCCCGATATTTATTTATTTACATACAATGGAGAGTTCAACTCCAGTCCGCTGGGTGTAAGCCCTGTAAATATGTACAGACACCGAACACCTTATTAGGTCAGCTGTGATTGATGTGATAACTCTGTAAAATAAATGTGTGTACATATTCCTGGGCATCCACATCAGTATTTGAATACATATTTCACACAATATTTGTATATTCAATAGTCCCTGTTGTGGCTCAACAGTGGCAGAAACAGCCATGGACCCAACAGTGCCAGACCCAGCCACTGCAATCAACTAATCTGAAAGCAAGCAATAAAAAATAATTTAGGGCAGTTGAGCACCAGCATTAAATTCCCTGGCTGCCAAGAAATAACGCACACATTCCCTGAATGCATAGTAAAGTTCATTAATTCCCAGCACCCAGTCATTCCAGGACCATACACGGAGCTGAACATGCGCAGCTCGGTGTACACCATTGAAAAGATTGCCAACAGTAAAGTACTTTTGATTTATTACAGAGGAGATTTTTTACATTTTTAAATTAAGTTCAGTTATGCTTTAACTCCACACCTCTCCTGCAGTAGCTTGACTGCGTCAAGACAACACCCCATTGCAATTAGTCACTTATATGCAGGGATGACTAAAGGGAGGTCAGATTACTGTAGCTTGGTATATGTGGTATACTTCATCATGGGAGATCACAGTTAAATGGACTGCAAAGAAAACAGATCTTTGTCAGCATGGGATTTTTTCAGTATGGACTGTGGGAGATCGATTTAAAGAGCAGCCTGTCAAAATATTCCCCAAATCCTAACTCTATTCCTATCCTGTAGGCACTAAATGTCCATCTGAACCCTTCTGTTCATGGTCTACTGAGCACACAACCACAACCTGATCAACAGCAACTTTTCTACAACTAGAGAAAAAAAAATAGCTGCAGCAATTAATAAAAAATTGGAAAATTTATTGTACATTATCCATCACTTTCTGTTTTGTTGGATGTTATTCATTATTACCGGGTAAGGCAAGTCACACTGATTTGGCAGAAGCAACCAGTCATGATTTCTTTAGGCGTCGCAGCTCCCACTGTCCACCAGGACCAATTCTGAGTTCCAGATGATGAAACTGTAGAGAGATAAAATAGCTTATGTACATGCTACATGTATGCCAAGATCATTTACCAACCACATTATAGGTCACATACGTATTATCTAATCCTTCACAAACGCAGTTTGCCTAACAAGGGGAGAGATTTTTTTTTATACCAAAGTAAAATTAATTCCTTGTGGGACATAGGAATCAGATAGCGGTTAGAATACCAATTCCAGGAAGATTGCACAATAAAAGGCTTCTGACCAGCCCACAGAGATGGAGACATTATCCTACCCCTGTACAAAGCATTGGTCAGACCACATCTGGAATATGGAGTTCAGTTTTGGGCACCAGATCACAAAAAGGACATTGTGGAATTGGAGAGAGTGCAGAGAAGGGCAACTAAACTAATAAAAGGAATGAGGAGCTCCGCTATGAAGAGAGATTAGCTGAACTGAATCTATTCCCCCTTGAGAAGAGACGTATAAGGGGGGATATGATCACCCTATATAAATGGTACATATAGGGGAACGCTCTTCCCAATAATTCACTTTAATGTCATTACAAAGCACAAGGGGGCGCTCTTTGCGTCTGGAGGAAAAGAAGTTTAAGCTCCGGATAAGGAATATTGCACAGAGAGAAAAGAGAAGACATACTCTGGCGTCTTCTCTTTTCTCTCTGTGCACCTCTGCTGCTTCAAAGCGATCACATGACATCTGACAGCCAATCGAGCTGCATGTCATGTGCTCGCATTGCTTGTACACAGACTACTGTGTACATTTACCGGCATCTCATACAAACACCGCTGCGGACCACTTCCGGTCCGCGGATGGTGGTTGGGTGCCGCTTCGTTTTCAATAATGGATCATGTACTCGCGGCCCACTGAAAACACCGCCGCGGACCGGTAGTGGGCCGCGGCCCGGTGGTTGGGGACCGCTGTACTATACTATACATAGTAACATAGTTACCCCTCCTACTCATGGGTTGCTTCAATTACATATGAAACAGAAGAAAAACTATAGGGCAAAGGGGCGGGAACTATAGAATTTGAAGGGTTATACAAAAATCCACATTTCTTGATCATTATGGGACACAAGAATCTCATTTTTTAACTGACTGACAAACAGTCAACTAAGTGGAGGGGAGGGGAGGATAACTACATAAACCACCCTAACATTCAAAAAAGTACCTTAAAACATGAAAGGTCAGAGTGCAGCTCACCACAGCAGACTATTTAAACATTTACTTTTTTATTTGGATTTACAGAAAGTACTGGGACTTTAAAGGCAAATAATTTGACACTAAATAACGATAAACATAATTCTTCAATTTTCTCAAAATGTACAAAATTTTAAAAACATTAAAATACATTGCAACACTCATTAAGTAAATTAATTTCAATGCTGTATGCTCACTGTGTTTCGTGGAAACCGTCCACTTCTTCAGGAGGAAAACTATCAATTCCATGAGGTTACAGTCCCCTCACCAAATTGGCCTCAGAGGTCAGCAGAAAGTAGTGAGGCTGCATCTTGTAATTAAATCTTTCTAGATAAAAGTGCTGATTTGATTTAATTATAAGATGCAGTATATTTAGTGAGGTGACCTTTGGAAATACTTGGCTTGTCTGATCAGAGAGATATCGGCCTCACTACTTTCTGCTGACCTCTGTGGCCAATTTGGTGAGGGGACTGTGACCTCATAGAACTGATTATGGGACTCTGTTTTCCTCCTGAAGAAGTGGACGGGTGCCACGAAACGCGGTGAGCATACAGCATTGAAATGAATGTACTCAATAAGTGTTGCTTTTTTATGTTCGACCATAATAATCAATTTGGAATTTCTTTAATCTACAACATACAAAAAGGTCAATAACACATAGGCTCTGATATCCATTTTTACAAAATTGTGGTTTTTAGACAAAGTAAAAGGAAATTTACATGTTAGTTGCCAATACCAATCAATATATTTAAGGCAAACTATACATTAAAAATGAAAAATTAAGAGCAAGCAGTTTATTGCAGCAGAGACAGGCAATGTAGGAAAAAAATAAAGCTACCTGTCTGTTTGCAAATGCAGGGGTTAAGCCATTCCAACTTGGCTAATCAAGATTGCTGAAGACCTGAACCCAGCAGACTGCATGAAGATGGCAGCACTAGTGCTGGAGCAAGGAGAAGGAGTGTACTTAGAAAACTGTGAAGGTATGTTTATTCTATTACCCAAGAGACAATGCCAGTCCCTTCTGCAACAAACAACCTGTCTGCTTGCAATTTGAGTTTTTTTTGCAAATGTTTATTAAGTTTACATAGTTCAAACAATGCAATAATAATTATTGCAATAACATAAGCTTTCTGTGCTTGTTACAGAGTTAAGTATGTACTTCTGTCACCTGACCAAAGACGTAGCATATTACAGACAAAGTAAAACATCAGAACAAAATCAAACAAAAAAATGCCACCAACCAAACAACCCAACCCCTCTCCGGAGTATAATAGTTTTCTTCGTCCCCTTCCCCCTTCAAATGTCCCCAAAAACTATTCATCTGAGATAAGATGAAGAAAAATGGTAATAAATCTGTTAGGCTCCCCTTACTCTTGAGTAATTGGGCTAAATGAAAGCCCTTTAGATAAACCAACTTAACCTAAAACAAGTGAAACAAATGAAGGTTAACCTAGTACAACTAGACTGAGGTCAGGTCAAAATCTCCCAAAATGATATGATTGACCAGGCCTGTGGGCACCTAGGTGGGGGCCAGTGGACTCCAAAGTTCAGTGAGGATTTTAGCAATAGGGAGGACTGAAATGTTCTTACAATAGGTCTACAGGGAATCCTATGCTCATCCTCTATGTGACAGGTGTACAAAATCTGTCACCATTCCAGGAATAAGCTAAGTCAGTTTTAGAAACCCATCCTGCTACCTACACGTTTCACTAAGGGGGTGGATGTATTCTGGTCAACAACCCCAGTGCCCATGTAATCAATTACAGACCAAAATAAAAAATAATAATACTGAAGAATGTTAATTTTTTTTGAATAAGAAGAAAATACTCTGACAAGTCAGGGTCATCTGGGAAAACCCAAAAGTAGTCCAGGAAAACTTGAACAAAGCCAGGGGATTGAGGTAACAGACCCAGAGGACACCCAAACATTTTGGTTTCCTCCTGCAGCTGCCAGGACTGAATGAGGTTATGTTATTCTGGCCCAGACAATCAAGATGGGCAAAGTAAGCAAGAGAAAAGGGAAGACAATTGCAGCATCCGTGACAGAACAGAGACAGGTGAGTGTAAAATGGGTTGAATTCCACTTTAAGGAGATCTACAGAGAAGGATTAACAGAAAGCCAAACAAACTACATGAACTTCAACAACACAAATGGAAATAAAAAAAAAAGTGGGAACAGATAGCAGTCACAAAATTCTGTTGAACCTTTACCCTCACTTAAAGAGTTATCAACCATAATGGCAGAGGTTTATCAGCCTGCACTATAACCCAATAATATTAGAATTCTCTGACCCTCAATGGAGGATAAAGAAAGACTGAATACATGACAAATGATTCCCAGAGCTCTGTGCGTTAACTAAATTGCACAGCAGAGGCAGTCTGATTTTGGATTGTCTTTTTCAGATCACATCAAGCCCCATCTAAAACAGACTGGAATAGGGGGAGTCAATGTTCTGAATACTTCACTGAGGTCTGTAAATTACAGGTCCAATAGGGAGGTAAGGGAAGGTCAAAAACTGTAAAACAGAACTAAGGGGCTCCTCCTGTAAGCTAGAAAAATAAATTTCATATTCATCTTACAATTATAGAAAATTAAAAAAGCTGCCACACATTCCTCTTAAGACATTGCATTCACTTACTATTATGTCACACACTTTGGGGTCTCTTACCTCCTGCAAGCTGCGTCTGTGTCCAACGCTAATCAATGTCATTCCTAGCTGGGTACACTGTGAATATAACTCTGCCTCTGCTTCCTCGCTGAGTGCACTGCTTGCCTCATCCAGCACTGAAAAACAGGAACAGCACCAAGAGTATATTAAAGTAATCAGGTTAGAAAGACACACAGGCTTTCTCCAGGTGATCCCACAGTGACAACTGCACTTGCAACACTAAGTGATTCCTTTGGGCATCTGAAGATGTGAACCCCTGGATCTAAGGATCTGAACATCAGCATTTTATTTCCTGCATTACACATACAACATGCTGTGGTTTTCAATATGCTAGGTTCAGTGTTTAGCCAGTTTGGTCTACTCCGGATTATAATATACAGACAAACAAGAAAGAACATGGGACTTTTCCGGTAGGACTTAAGAAACAATAAAGCATATATTTCTAATATTTTATTAAAACAAACATTTTCATCTAAAACACCATAACAATTATTATCCTAATCCATTTAAAACCGCAATATCAAAAAATCACATTACTAAATTGGATATAAAATTCCAAAGCAAATGGGGAACTCTAGCCGAGATATTCTCTACGCGTTTCGCGTAATATCAAACCTGATTCCTCAGGAGACCTAGACACCCACATATTACATATAAATAGTTATACAATATTCAACCATTCAATTTTTCAAATTACAGTCAAGATATACATCAAAAAACACCAACATCTTACCGGCAGCTTTCTAACCAAAGAGGACAAACCAATGGTGTGAGAATGGCCCCCAGACAACGGAAGACACGTGGAATCAAAGGTATTTGTTAATCAAACTCTGCAATCAATGTTTTCTATAACCCAATCTTATTTCTGAGGAAGCAGTTTGATATTTTGTGAATTGTGTAGAGAATATCTCGGCTAAAGTCCATTCCCCATTTGCTTTGGAATTTTATATCCAATATGGTGATGTAATTTTTTATATTGCGGTTTTAAATGGATTAAGATAATAAATGTTATGGTGTTTTAGGTGAAAACAACAGTACAATGTGGAAGAAGTTACTAACTATCTTATCAATTTTGGATCTGCCAGCCCATAATGCTTCAGAAATAGGAAAATAAATGAGAAAAGACGGGTTCATTTGGCAAAGAAAAATATTTAAATGTATTTGTTTAACCAACATCAAAAGGTGCAAATCACATCAATCACATCAATAAGGCATCCCTAAGCCTCTATAGGTGGGGAAGTGCCTTGCTTGCTAGACAATCAGTTGTCTGACAGAGTTGCAGAGTTATGGGAAAAAGGCTCAGTAGTCTGCAGCCTGAAGCGTTTCGCCAGAAGGCTTCTTTAGGGGATATGTGTAGAGAGTCAGAGCAACTGTACAATAGAATGAAAAAGAACAATGGTTAAGGGAACCATTCTATAAACCCAATATTTATATGACAATATTCCAATATCAGATACAATATCAGAGTGTATGCTATAACAATGGTAAAAGTAGTAAACAAAAGCTAACCGAAATGGAATGATTATATAAAATATTATTAATGGCATTGTATATATAGGTCAGGTAATAAAGGAAACCATTAAAAAATATTGTGTAAGAAGTTAATAAAATTATGTACACAAATAAATGGTAAAAGTAGTAAACAGAAGATAACAGAGATGGAATGATTTTATAAAATATTATAATAGCATTGTATATATTGGGCTGCAGACTACTGAACCTTTTTCTCATACCTGTTGCAACTCTTAGACAACTGATTGTCTAGCAAGCAAGGCACTTCCCTGCCTATACAGGCTTAGGGATGCCTTAGACTAAATATGTTTTAAAAATCACCTGTTTGGTGTTTCTGGGATTGATTTTTGATGTGGTTTGCACCTTTGATGTTGTTCAAACGAATACATTTAAATATTTTTCTTTGCCAAATGAACCCATGTCTTTTCTTGTTATTTTCCTGTTTGAGATGAAAATGTTTGTTAATAAATTAGAAATATATGATTTATTGTTTCTTAAGTGCTGCCAGAAAAGTCCTATGTTCTTTCCTGTTTGTCTGTATATTGGTATCGAAAAAGGGATGTGACAGCTGTTAAAATAATAATCAGCTGCAAAAAAGGATACAAACTTTTGTACTACTCCAGATTATACTATAACCAGTAGTAAAGTAAAACAGAGAAAAAAAGATCTGAAAACTGAAGAAAAAAATAAAATTACAGTCTCCCTGCCTCCATTGCATCACAGTCCTTTTCTGACTAATTACAGTGAACATTCACAATCACCATACAATGCCAGGTGTGCTGATAAGGTCTGAAGAACATATAAAGCTGACTCTGTACAGGACCATCTCAACCCTTTGAATGACCCTGCTCCATGAATGAGACCAATCACGTCCAGACATCCCCTTTTGGCCGGTTCCACTTACTACAGCCTACATGCAACACAGATATGCAATTATTAATCTTACCTGCATATTTAGGTTGCAGATAGAAAAGGCGAGAAAAGGCCAAACGCTGAATTTCTCCAGGAGACAGAACCTCTGACCTGTAAAAATATAGTAAATACAAACGGGCCAAATCACACCACATGTAAACAAACAAAAAAAAAGGATGTAATGGGGCTTACCAGTTCCAGTCCACTGCGTGGTCCAGACCCCCTGTCCTGCTAACCAGAGATGTCTGTCACAAAGAAAATGACATGAAGATATAGAGGGAGTCCCGTGGCATCATATATCAGACAACCAGTATGATGTAGGCCTCCATACCCCCCTGTATACGAGCTAGGAGAACTAACTGGTGAATGAGGTAAAGGTGGTAATTACTCTGTGTTTGCAGCACATTAAAGAATGGAGCCAGAAGGAGATCCACCACACTTTCCTCACTGCAGTAAATGTGAGGGTTTCTCTTGTCTTACCAGGCCTGACATATCCAGTGATCTGAGGATTCTCTCATCATCCATCCGACCTGAGATGGAGAAAAGAAGTGTGGGAAATATGTATCTCAGTAGAGCCTTTCCAAAACCCCCTGCAAGGCAAGTGACTGTTCAACCCCCCCTCCCCCACCAGAAACAGAATTGAATAATTTATTTGTCCCCCTCCATCAAGAAATATACCACTGCACCTTCTCTGCCTCCACAGATATATCACTGTAGTGCCTTCCTCTCTGTAGATGTGCTACTACACCACCACAGGCGCCAAAGATGTGTCCCTCCAACTGGAACTGCAATGAAACTTCTGAGATTTCCTTTGCACTGCCTCCCTTTTCAAAGATATGTCACTGCACTGCTTTTCTCTCCAGAGAGTCAATGAATCAATATACCCTGATATGTATCAATGCAATGCACATGTGCCACTATACTGCCTTTCCCCACAGAAATGTGTCACAGTATCTCCTCCCAATCAAGAAAAAGGTCTTTTCCAGGGATGTGTCATCACTGTACTTTTCCAGACAATTCAGCAGCTGATGGAAGTCAAACAGCATACTAACCCTAACCCCAGATAACTCACCTGAACTTGGGTATATTTCCTTCAGTGGGTAGATGACCTAAAAAAAGAAAACACTTTGTGAGTACAGTAGCAGGGCACACATGATTGCCATATTGTACACAGTACTAGAAGTGCTATTGCATGCTTTACTTAGCAAGGCAAGACACCAGCAAAAGGTGCACTGCAGACGGCTCTCGCTTTTCTATACAGGCAGAGACAAAATATGTGGGAGCCTCACCTGCTCTCTCAGGCTTCCATCACTCAGAAATAGCTTTTGTGGCAGGAAAAGAACACCATGAGGACCAAACTGAGTGAAGACAGAGACCCGACCTAAGGAGGTATATAAACTTGTGAGAGAGGAAAAGGGAGACGTGAAAACACAAGAAGGAAGACTGTCTTTGACACTCACAGGAACAAGATGGAGGCATGACTGGCAATCAGTGGCAAATTAACAAGGGAGGTAACCAAATACAGCTGTCCAGACAATGTAGCTAACAACCAAAAGATGAAACCTCTGTAGGATACAGAACTCAATACAAGTCTATTTAACTAAACAAGGAAAGACAAGGAACCCGTGACAGATGGTGAGAGAGGAGAAGACAAAAAGTTAAAGGTGATAGGGAGGGCAGGAGACAGAAAGACCAGAAGAGTGGAGTCTATTGCTCACACATACAGTGACTTATGACTTACCATGTTTGATCTTCCACAGTCCTGCTAGAACACGCAAAATGGAAGATTTTCCACTGCCAGTTTCTCCACTTATCAGGAGATTGCTCCCCTCACTTATATGTAGACTGAGATCTCGCACCAATGTGCACTCAGATCCTGGAGCAGTTATTGTTACATCATCCACAATAAATACAGCATCCCCAAGCTGTGACTTCTCTGGAGAGGACCTGGTAATGGCAGAAGTGAGATTTATCAATTTCAGGTATGGACGAATCCACCTATACAGATAACAATGTTGGGTCATGTATGTGAATATAGAGATAAAGGTGTGTCAAGTCAACCCTCAATATCTATATATCTTAGCCCTGAATATAGATGTAAAAAGAGATGCTGATACCCATTAAGCTTGAAAGGTTGACATGGTCAACCATCAAACACAACTACAACTTGAAAGATCTGAAGTCCGGGCTCAGATTGGCGAGTGTTGATGTTTATAAGTCCACCATGAGGAGAACACTGAACAGCAATAAAAGACCCTCTGCATGGCAAGTGATAATTTAATGATTTGGAGAAAGAAAAACATGTCATTCCAGCATCCCATCTGTGAAACATGGTGGTGTGTTCTGGTTTGCATCTGGGCCTGGATGGCTTGCCATGATTGATGGAACAATGAATTCTGAACTATATCAGAGAACTCTAAAGGAAAAGGTCATGACATCTGTCTGTGAACTGAATCTTAGGAGGCAGTGGGTCATGTAGAAAGACACACGCAACTTGGTTTACCAAAATATAGTTAAAAGTGAAATAAAAGAAAAGTTCTGGAATGACCAAGTAAAACCAACGAGAATGTTGTGGAAAAATATAAAGCAAGATACCAAGTTGACGTGCAGGATTGATTAACAGGTACTCCAAATGTTTAATTTTAGTTATTGCTGAACAAGCGACTGACAACATATACTCAGAGCATGTTATGCAAGAATTTTTCTTCAAAAAATACATGACCAAATATAACACCTTTTGTTATATTTGTTTAACAAGGTTTGCTTCAACTACTGTTGTCATTTTTTTGAAAAAAAGTTGATTTTGTAGGTCATTCACATAAAAGAACTTTTAAAGGGTTCACAAACTTTCAAGCACCACTATGTATGGTATGTAGGTAGGTATGGACATTTCAATATATATATATATATAAATAGTGAAATGCCAGGTGTTGAAAACATCATAAAAAAGTCGAATTTTGGTTATGGGTGCATATTATATATGCATACATAGACATAGAATGGAATGTCAGGAATAGAGACCCAAATATGTACATGTAATGGCATCTCACATACAGATTCTCTGATAAAGAAGAACACTACACACTTATCTTCTTCTTCTTCTTCATCTGGACTTGAACCCTTGTATTCCTGTAAAATCTTTATCATCACCTCCACCAGCTCCCCAATCCTAAGAAGATACAAATCACTGAATTTTAGTAGCGAAACATCCTCCCCCATATCACACTCACCCACTACTATCATCAGCCAGAGTCCCTCCCACATATCACACACTATAATCAGCCAAAGTCCCTCCCACATATCACACTCACCCACCGCTATTATTAGCCAGAGTCCCTTTCACATATAACACTCATTCACCGCTATTATCAGCCAGAGATCTTTCCACATATCACTCCTACCCACCACTGTTATCAGCCAGAGTTCCTACCACATATGAAACTCACCCATCACGATTATCAGCCAAAGTCCCTTCCACATATCACACTCTCCCATCACTACAATCAGCCAGAGACCTTCTTATGTATCACACTCACCCACCACTACAATCAGCTGAGGTCCTTCCCACATATCACACTTATCCACCACTATTTTAGGCCAGAGTCATTTCCACATATCACACTCACGACTATTATCAGCCAGAGAGCGTTCCTCCCACATATCACACTCACCCACCACGGTGATAAGCTAGTGTCCCTTTCACATATCACATTCACCCACCACTTTTTTTTTAAATATCTTTTTTTATTGATGGCAAGACAATAGAAAACAAATACAGTAAAAAAAGAAGACAGTGCAAAAAAAGACATACAATATAATCAAGTGCAGAGTACAAAAAAAAAGATAAACAGAAAGAAAAGAGAAGTGTAACGGGCCCCAAAAAGACCCTAACACAAATAACATTACTGCAGACATGAAATACATCCCAAAATATTGTCTGTGCCCCTTAATTTTTTAATTTTATAAAAGTGACCGAATATACATAGAAAAACTAGAAAAATAACCACATAACCAGGGGACAAAACCAAGTCCCAAAAAACTAAGATATACCCTTGAACAATCGGTAGACTGTTCCTCTACCTTCCAAGAAATCGCTTTACAAAGGAAAATATAAGAGAAAATAGGATTTTTAGATCATTTCCCTCCCACAGATAAACATGCGCCCTTACGTCAAACAAATCTCTAACTAGTTACTCCCAAAGCCCTCAAGTCACACCAAATCATATGGCGAAAAGTTTCTATAACAGCCTGCAGCTGAGACGGAGGTAAAGAATACTGTAAGTATTGCATCCACGTTGCAAAAAACTTTTGTGGGTGAGTGTCTAAATGTTTGGTGTCTTTAGTTTTGTCAATGAACATGAGGGTTTGCAAATAATTAGTACATTGTGTCAATGTGGGAGGTTGGGGTTCCATTCATTGTTTCAATATAGCTTTTTTAGCTGCCAGCAGACAAAGATGATCAAATTTAGATAAACCAAAAGCCACACTAGAGGATGGTTCTCTATGAAAGAGTGCCAAATGAGGTGACAAAGAATGGGTATGTCCAGTAACCCAGGCAATATATCGAAAAACTGATTTCCAAAAGGCAGTAATTGCCAGCCAGTGGAAAAGCACACTTAGGGGAAGCCACTATTCTCTGAGCCACCACACTAGAGTGAAACTGCAGATTCAACGCATAATACGCTCTATGGATAATTTTAAATTGCAGTTCCCGCCACACTTCACTAACAATAGATTTTCTGACAAGGGACCAGCTAGCCTCCGAATAGTTCCAACATATCAGACAGAATATGGGCATCGTAAGTAATCAGCCCATTTGGCCAAGAAAGAGGCTTCCAATAATAACGGGTGGATATATGATATTCAATGTCAAGGAATGTCAAGATGTGTGCGGGCCCAGCATTCAACCTAAAGGAAGAGGTATAGGCGGTATGGTATAAGTGCCTTGCTGCGGGAAAAAAACAGACTTGACCAGTAAATAGTACAGAAAGTGTTGTGAGGGGAGGGCAAACTTAGCCCTAAGGACATTAAACGATAATAAACAGTTGGTGTTATCCAACAAATCACTCAATTTCTCAATACCTCGCCTTGCCCATAATTTATAGGCGTTGTATTGCAATCCCTGACAGAAGCTAGGTGACGAATACAGTGGCACACACCACTTTTTTTAGGCAAAGCCCCTTCCGCATATCACACTGAGCCATTACTATTCTCAGCCAGAGACCCTCTCTAAATATCACACTCACCAACCACTATAAACAGCCAGGGTCCCTCCCACATATCACACTCACCCACCACTACTATTGGCCAGAGTCAATTCCACATATCAAACTCACCCACCACTATTATGAGCCAGAGTCCCTCCAAAATATCACACTCACCCACCATTATCAGCCAGATTCGCTCCACATATCAAACTCACCCAGAGTCCATTCCACATATCAAACTCACCCAACACTATAATCAGCCAGAGTCAATCCCACATATCACACTCAATTATCACGATCACAGGCCAGGGTCCCTCCTACATAGAACGAATACCACATTCCCTCCCGTTTCCACACTCACCGATGTGTATACCCAGCCACGTCACACAGATTGCTGGATAAATCAATGATCTGACTGAAGCAGCTAACCAGGTAGATGGAAACAAATGCATTCTGTGGAGAGACACCCAGTGTAAAAAAGGAAGGAAAGCAGGCAAGGAGGGTGAAGGGATACAGAAGGGGGTGTATTAGGATACAGAAAAAGGAAGGAGGGTAAACAAGATTGATGGAGTGTATCTAAACTCCAAATGAAATGTTAAATAAAATAAATCCCTGGCTAGCGGTGGCTTTTTTTTAAGCACATGGGAACATGCTGTGCATACTTGCTGATTATGGCAGAAGTTCACCACCTACTAATGAAATTAGTTCCACTATAATAGGAAAAATGGGGTGGAGAGGAAAAACAAGAAAAGCAAGGGGTCTGGAAGAAAAACAGGAATAGATATACAATAGGACTAGTAACAATACAGGTGAAAACAGGGATAGAAGAGAATAGAGGATTACAGGAGGAAAAAAGCAGGTGTGAATGTTTTTGATGGGGGTGGGAGAGTTAAATGGTCACCTTGCTGATGAGTTCACTTAGTTCGCCAGCACTCAGGTCATTGTACACTCCAGAGAAGATGGGAATAGCGATAATCATATAACTCAGAATTCCACCCAGATAATCAAAAGTGTTTGTTCCAACTGTCAGTAAGAGAGTTCAGCAATTATTCACTTGTCTGACCATAGCCGGGATTCACAACAAACCTTAAACACCATTACCCCACTTCTGTACTTACAAGACAGCCAAAGTTCCTGGTACATCAGATCTTTCTGCGTTGCAATGAGGCACTTCAGACGGCGCTCTGTTCTTGCGTATTCCACAGAGCCAGCTCTGGAAAAGAACACAGACTCTTTAGAGTCATATGACACAGACAGGGGAGAGCTGGGGAGGAGTACTGGGAAGTATCAGTCATACTGTCATTGTATGCAGGTACAGGGGGCAGGTTGGAGTGATGTGGGCAGTGTCACGCCTCCCTCCTGTGTAGTCACATGACACATTGTAGAAAAAAGTAGTAACAGGGTCTTGTCAAAGGTTGGTATGTATGATGAGTATCACAGATCTTCAGCTACTCCTTACAAATCCACCAAGACAAGTTGTGTGATTGCCTAAAGCAGGGGTCGGCAAAGTTTTATGGCCACTAGGCCATTTATGGGGTATGCGGGAGCACACTAGACTGGACCCGTCCTAATGGCTCCTCCGACCACAAGGGAACGCCCCTGAAGTGAAATCCCTCTCCTCCGTATGCATTGCAGAGGAGAGGGATTTACCCTCAGGGAGCTTTCCATATTTACCGCGGCGGCAGAAGTATCAACGCCGGCCGCGGTAAATAGTGGAGCAACTGCAAGGGGGCGGCACCAGAGCTCCTAAGGCTCCTCGGACGCCGGTAGTTCTTAACGCCCCCTGGTTGATCCTGCCTGCATTAGGCCGGATCAGCCAGGAGGCGTTAGGCCGGAACGAACTACCGCCTAGGCCATATCTGGCTTAAAGGTCGAAGTTTGCCGACCCCTGGCCTAAAGTATCAGAATACAATGTTCATTGCCAGTAAATGTCAAACTAGGAATCTAATTGGCTAGTGTTGATCACCTCTGATTTATAAGCCCTGGGAGGCAATTTGTCTCTGAACCCATTATCAGAAGACAAATTAAAAACTCTTACCTTGTGAAAGCTGCGGCTTCAGCATTGACGCGGATCTGTACATGTTTGAAACTGCAGAGGAAAGTGAGAGAAGTGATAGATGCAATTTATTACTACTGGGAATTACTATTACTGAAATTATGTTACTGGGGTGACTTAACATTACTGGGGTTCACCATTCCTGGAATTACTTTTTACCAAACCTATTTTCAGAAAACCCAAACAGTTTAACGTTGACACAGGCCATCTCAGTTGCTTCTGCACACCTCCACACTAGGCAAGATGAACAGCCAGGAATGCCACTCACACTTACAGAACCCTTCAGACATCATCCAACAGGCAGGAATGCAATCCACATTCACCAGACATCTCACTCATTTACTGTATCCTCACCCAACATGAGGAACATCATCCCCATTCACCAGTCTTCTCACATATTCTCCTGAAAGACAGAAATGCAATCCACACTCAATGCACTGCTTACTCAACAAGCAGGGATGCCATCCACCTTTACTGGGCTCCTCATGGACAGGCAGCAATGGCATTCACACTCACTGGGCCTTTCACTTCACCCCGACTCAGGCAGGAATGCTATTGTCTTCCCTAGAACTGGTGACATTCACAATCAGCAAATCTCCTCACCCGACATGCAGAAATGCCATCTTCACTCTCAGTCCTCACTAGACTCGCAGGAACCCCTTTCACATTTTCTCCTACCTGACAGGCAAAAAAGCCATCCACACTCACTGGATCCCTTACCAACGCATCTCAATGAAATGAAATCCTTCCACACCCGCCATACCCTCAGCTATTTACCTTCTCCTAACAGGCAAGAACACCATGCATCATCATATAGCAGGAACCCTACCCACCCTCGCCAAACCCCTTACCCACCTGGCTGGCAGAATTCCCTTCCACACTCACCTGATATATAGGAATTGTATCTACACTCACCGAAAGTCACCCTCCAACTTCTCCTGCTCAACTAGTTTTGGGATAACTGGACCCATTAGAAGTTTATTCAGCAGAGATCCGATAACAAAATATCCAAAGATGGACACAGGACCCATCCAGCCCGTACTGTTAAAAAAAAAAAAGAATAAAAAGGATAAGAGAACATTATCAACTTAAATTTACAACAACAGGAAGAGCAGTGTCATATTATTATTAATATTATTATTAATAAACAGGCTTTCCATAGCGCCAACATATTACGCAGCGCTGTACATTAAATATAGGGTTGCAAATGACAGACGAATACAGACAGTGACACAGGAGGGGAGGACCCTGCCCCAAAGAGCTTACAATCTAGGAGTCGGGGAATTAACACATAATTAGGGAACATATGAAGTGGTGGGAAGTAGTGAAAGTTTCAAAAGACAGACAGAAGGTAAGTGGGACAAGAACTGTGGAGGGATTTGAAGGCAAAGCACAGCAGCTTGAATTCGATTCTAAGGTGAAATGGAAGCCAATGAAGAGAACTACAAAGAGATGCAGCGGAAGAGGAGCGGAGGGAAGGATGGATGAGTCTGGCTGCAGCATTCATAATAGATTGTAGAGGAGAGAGTCGGGTTAGTGGAATACCAGAGAGGAGGAGGTTACAGTAGTCCAGACGAGAGATAAGAGCGTGTACAAGGAGTTTGGTGGTCTCTGAGGACAAGCAGGGTCAGATTTTGGAGATGTTGTGTAGATTAAAGTGACAGGACCTGAAACTGTTCTGAATATGGGGGGTACATGAGAGTGCAGAATCAGGTGAGTGAGAATGAGGTGACACCAAGACAACGTGCCTGGAGGGAGAGACGAACAACAGTGTAAAACTCATGACAGCAGTCAGGAAGAGAAAGGCACTGCCATAGCAAACTGCCAAGTGAGGGCAGAGGCACAAATTACTGCAGGGAAATCTCACTGTGAGAGAGGCAGGGACACAAACAACTATTCACAAATATTGATAATATATGACAAAAACAGGTTATGGTGTATTGGTTGGAGCAGGGGTCGGCAACCTTTACTATCAAAAGAGCCATTTTGCCCCCTCTTCCACAAAAAAAAAAAAAAAAAAAAAAAGTAGTCTGGAGCCAAAAAACATAACACAGCTTATAAACTTTTAAAAGTTTTAATCTTTTTTTTTTTTTTTTATTTTACCTCTTACAACAACAGAATACAACAAACAGAAGTGCAGTGTACATGTGTAGGCCTACTTTCAAATAAATTAAACACTGAACTAGGCCACTAGAAGCTTCCATCTTCTAACGTATCATCCTGTTACATTAGCTGGAGGCTTCTAATGTAACGGGGTAGATTTTCTTGATGGGGGAGTTATTTAAGTTCTGACGATGCCTTAGTGTTGACATTTTAGGGGGGGGTTAGCCACAGGTGTCCCCCACCTGCACTTCTAATTTTGTTTAGCTGTACCCAACCCCCCCCATTCCAGAGAAATTGGGGTTACGGTGCTAGAAGCCTCCAGCAATGTGTAACAGGGTAGATTTTTTTGATGGGCAGAGTTCTTTATGTTCTGATGATGGTCTAACGATGAAATGTGAGGGGGTGTTAGTCACAGGTATCCCCCACTTGCACCTACATTTTTTGGTTTTGTACATCTTCCTGTTCCAGAGACATTGGGGTTCAAAGTAGGGAAGGGGGCAGGGTAGTGTAGTATGACATTTCTAGTTTTGTGACAGGTAGGTATAAATTTGGGGTTCGCACCTGCTTGCTATGTAAGTCGCTCCTTGCGATGCAAATTTAACTTCGGTCTTCTAGACACACTTACTTTTAAAACAGCAGCCCCGATGTTCAATTTTCACTATTTTTTTTATAATTATGACCCCAATAATTTGAAAGCTGATTAGGGTGGCGAGATGAAATTTGGCGTACTGCTAGCTATGAGGGTCCCCTGTGTACCCTGAAAATTTCAAGTCGGTAGAACATACTGTTTAGGAGATATAAAGGTTTGTACTGGGTGAGATGTAAGGCTTTTTTTTGTTAGAACACCGAAGGAGAATCCCCCTCTTCCACAGTGTCTACCTGAGGATCAGGGATCCCCCATCAGCGGCAGAAGGGAGCCACAACAAGGAGGCTGAAGAGCTGCGGGATGCCGACCCCTGCGTTGGAGTAATGCACTAACCTGATGGCACACTGATAGGAGTAATAGACAAGTGTGAAGGGTGTAGTAAGAATTTTACTAGCGAAACTGGTGAGTTCTCGGCACAGACGCTCCACATCCTGTGTCATTCTCTGATCTCTGGGAAAAAAAAATTAAAAATAGTCAGGGTTGCCTTCTGCTGTCCACACACACACACACACACACACACACAAAACATGCCAAGGCCAACACACAAACAGTGCCCCCCACAGACAGAATCCCACACACATACAGTGACCCCTCCACAAACACACACACAGCTCCCCACAGATGGAATATTACACACATGCAGTGACACACACACACACACACACACACTGCTCCCCACAGATGGAATATTACACACATGCAGTGACACACACACACACACACTGCTCCCCACAGATGGAATATTACACACATACAGTGACCCCTCCACACACACACACACACACACACACACACACACATACGGGTTATCTACATGGCTGTGCTCCACACTCATCGTGTAGTAGACTTGTCTGGTGAAGTAAATTTGGTGCAGATATTGTGTCATCACCTTCCGACAGTTCACATAGACCAGCTTACTAATGTACTGCTCTGCGCTGCGCAGCTAGAAGACAAAACAAGCCATGAAATACCCAAAACCACAAACTATTCCACAACCAATTAAAGCCCACCATATAGATTACATACACCTGGGTTCCTGTTCCACTTCCTGATGGCAGATAATACACAGAGCTAATTTATCTACATGTCTTGGCAGCAGGCTTCAGTCTGAAGACCACAGAAGACCTTACCGGACAGACTGAAGAATAATGGGAATAACAAAGTCTCTCTCGTCAGATAAAATGATAGCGAAAGATAAAACTCACCATAGAAATGATGACGATCAGAGCTGCAGACAGTACTGCCAGCCTCCTAAATCCGGAAAGGTCTCGATCAGACAGAACACCATAGAACTGACTGGGCAGAATACCAATCTGGTAAATGACCAGCTGTCCTGTACAGAATTAGAAATAGACTGTGAAAAACATATTTCCTATGCCAGAGAAAACACCAAATCTGCTTCACCACAATATAGGCGGGGAACTCCCAGAATGTGCTAGAAGAGCGGTACTAGACCAGGCAGCAGGATAGTGGAAGGTTAAGAAAGGAGGAGAGGATGCAGAAAGATGGTACCAGGCTGGGTGGCAGGACAGTGTTAGACTGCCCAGATGACATGACAACATGGTGGAAGATTAGACAGAAAACAAGAAAGGATGTTGGAAGGTTGGACAGAAAGATGAGGCTGGGCAGAGTACACAGCAGAATGGTGGATGTCGGGTAGACAGGTGGTCAAACGCTGGGCAGTAGGATGAGCACAATAAGGGATCAGTGTCCGGCCTGTCCTAGGCCACCAATACACAACAATGAAGTCTATGTACAGCATGGAGTTTAATATTGGCTTCAATATCTTACAAACACCACAAGAGGTTGGTGCCTATTGCCCCTCACTCGCGCAATGGCTCCCCATATATACAGCATCCATCCCATTCTATGTACCCAGAGGTATGGGGGTCACTCACCTGTCAGGGCAACTGTCAGCAATGTCATCAACATCAGTGTATTCTGAGCTGTCCATCGTGGGAAGAGAATAGCCTGCAGAGCAAAAAACCTGCGAATGAAGACCCGGTCCAGACGAGGCCTAAAAAAAGATACAGAGAGGGAGGGGGACAGAGTGCTATGTACTATAGAACCCCCAATTAGCCCTGTATGTTCCCATTATAGAGACCCTGCTCAGTATAAACCCCATACATACGATTCCCTCACACAAAGTTACCCTACGTGCCCCTCACATGGCACAAAAGTCCCCCTACACACCCCTCAAATAGGCACATCCCCCTATGTGCCCCTCATACAGCAGGCAACTCCTCCTTATCTCCCCATATACGGCAGGCGCTTCTACTTTATCCCCCCGTATACGGCAGGTGCGTCCCCTTTATCCCCCCATATATGGCCTCACACGGCACGCACCCCCCCCACACACTCCTAATACGGCACGCACCCCCCCACGCGCCCCTAATACGGCACGCACCCCCCCCACACGCCCCTAATACGACACCATCAACCCCCCACGCGCCTCACTCGGCACACACATCGCTATATACCCCCCATACACCATATACGTCCCCTATATAACCCCCTTACACACCTCGTACAGCATATACACCTCCCTTACAATATAGATATCATAATACAGTATACTGCCCACACCGTAAAGACTCTTCTCTTACTTTTCTCCTCGGTTGGCCCTCACACCTCTCATTCCCATCGGCGGGTACAAGGGACACTTACTGTGTAAACCCGGATCCGGAAGTGTCGCCGCTCTGTATATCACCGCCATTTTGTTGGTTATCGATCACATGACATAGAACACGCCTACAAACCACGTGGTAATAAACCAGGATGCAGCTGTATTCACAATAATTGGCGGGTCTCCTGTCACCTGTAATATCTACATTGCCCGCGGGCCGTTTAAATATCTTGGCTGGAAAGGTATTCTCAGCCTGTTAGCTGGAGAGTTAGAGGATATTTTAGTTGGGTGTTGGCGTGAAATGGAGTTAGATACTAAAAAGTTGGGGTGCCAGGCGGGAGGGGGTTATGGTTAGAGGTCTGTGCCGATTGTGTTAGAGGTCTGTACCTGGAATTTATGTTTTCTGAGGGCGGGCAATAAATGGCGACATCTGGTGGTCAGAGAGGGACGGCGCCCCGAAGGAAAGACAATACATGGAATTAATTTGCCACTGGCATGGAGTGACTGATGTTCATAAAAAAAAAACAGTCCTGGTGTTCCAATCACCTATTCCTGATGCAATCATTGTACAGTAGCACAGCAAGGTAAACCATTCAAAAAAATGAATAATCCAGAGAGGCTCAGAGCAGTGAACTCAGCGCAGCGGCTACATGATAGGGTGTGAGGGCAGCCCCGAGGGGGGGGGGGGGTCAAGGGTTACGAGCGTGAGTGGAAAATTTTGAGATGGACCCAGTAGTAGCATAGTCCAGGCAAAGGGGGAGGAGTTCAGAAGTGTTAAATAGTAGAAGTCAGGCTCATTTTTTGCGGGAAAGAAAAATTGTAGGGAGCCGAATAGGCATCATGGAGTCCTTGGACGCATTGATGCAGCAACTCAGGGCTGCAGTGGCATCACAAGGTGAGGCCTGGCTGCAGCAGAGGGTGCCCTGATGGAGCCCCCCTCCATCAGGTTAGGTGGGCTACGACCTCAGGGACATAGGCCTCCGGTGCACCTAAACCCTGAACCCTTTGCTAGGGCTCAGCACCAAAGTGGAAGCCCACAGCGGGACCCTCCCGGCTTGGCAGCTGGCTGCACCTCAGGCCATGCTGTGTCCAGGCTGGGGCGGAATCCCCTACGCAGGTGGAGCCCTTGCGAAGGGGCTGCGGCTGCCAGGGAGCGCAGCCCATGTTCCCCCACAGATGAGGCCTTGAGAGGGGGGCCTTATCTGAACCTGAGCCAGGGGCCGCAGTCCCTGGTCACCTAGTAGGCGGTAGGCACGAGTGGAGGCCTCACCTGAAGCTGGGGCCTCATGTAATGTGGGGACTCGGCAGAGGAGTGAGACGACTGGCCCTATCAAGGGTGCGGCCTCTGGAGTCCCTAGTTCCAGCCGAGGGTCGTTGTTGGCAATGGGAGTCGGATCGATGCCTTCCCAGAGCTGGGCCAGGCTGGGGAGGCACGTCGGAAGGTCCATCTTGTCCAGGTCGCAGAGAAAGATGGCGGCCGGATGTGACATTACCCAGAGTCACGCTGCGTTACCTGGGTCTCCCGGCAGTGACACAAGCAGTTGCGGGAAGCTCCCCAGTCTGAGGGGGAGCTGTCCTTATCTGAGGAGGACCAGGAGGCGGGCCAGGTTCTGGAGGCGGAGCAGGAACCCAGGAGTGTGCTGGCAGGATCCCGGGATCTGCCAGGTAGGACATGGGGAGGGNTTTTTTTTTAGTTAGATTAGACTCCATCCATTGCAATGCTATATGTGCTTCTATTTTCCAAAGAAACTAACCTCTCAAAAGGCTATTTTAACAGGTTGGGGGGGGGGGGGGGGGGAAGTGTCACTAGGGGGGGTGTCAGAGGGATGGGTGAGGTACAGGAGGTCTTGGCAGGTTTGCGAGAAGTAGTAAAGAGGCTAAAGTATGCTGGGGGGGATAGGGGGGTGCAGCGCATGCCGGGATGAAGAAGCGTAGGGTCGGGACAAGGGTCTGCAGGAGCAGCACTTGAGAGTAGCTTGGATGAGGGGGGTGCCTTGTGGGGGGGTCTCCGGTGGGGAGGGTGAGTTCGTCGGCGGTAGTGAGCGATGCGGCCAAGGGCGAAGTATATGGGTGCTTCGATGGAACGCAGTGCGAGGGGGGTGGGGTTAGTGGGGGAAGTGAACAGCGCCGTTACAGAATGATCCCACGCACTTTCTTTAACTAGTTGCAAGCTTTTAGTATCTTGGCCAGTATTATAGGGGATCAGCAACCAGAGCAATGCGCGGCTTTGTTCTGCTACCTAAAGACTATACGGGAAGCTTATTAACGGTATGGGGGCTCGGCGTGGCTGCGCTATGATGAGCAGTTTCACCAGAGGAAGGCTGTGCGACCGTCACTGCGCTGTACTTGTCACAGATCCCCGCAGGTCCAGGGGATCTGCCCCTCCTTTAGTGCCACCCACCTCTCACTCCCCTGCTGCCAGCATCAGCTCTGCTAAGGCATCATCTCCGCAGCTTACTTCCTGGTCCACGTCATGTGACTCCCAGTCAGCTGCTCCACTACCTCAGAGAGTGTTTCACAGACGCGCTCCTCCTGCTGGTGGAGATGTTAACACCACCAACCTCTAGCCTCCAGGACCCCCTTTGGTGGTAGGATTGGATGTAGCAGGACACATGGTTCCACTCATCACATGACCTGCCCTCAAAAGGAAGTGATGGGCAACAGGAAGTTGCCTGAACAAGGAGTTCCTTTGGCTCTGCTTCCAGGTTCCTGTTTATTGATTCTCCTGCTTCTGATTTTTTGTGTACTGACCTCGGCTTGACCTTGACTACTCTTGATCACTGCCTGCCCTGACTACTGGCCTGACCTCAACTACTCCTGATCCCTGCCTGCCCTGACCTCCTCTCTGCCCTGACCTACTCTCTGCTCCTCGCTCTGGTACCACATCTTGTTCATGCCTGTCTCTAGGTGCACAGGGGCCGCAACCTGGCAGTTGCCCGCAGCACAACACCCTCACCTCTAGGCTCTGGTGAAGACCAGGCAACTGCTTAGACTCTGCGCCCTGTGTATGTTTCTACCAACTGAGCCGGTGACACAGAGGATCCACCATCCTGCCGTGCAACACCGTGACAGTTTGTTCAGGCCATGGACAGCGCTGACATTCCTTTGCCTGTTTCCATGCAGGATCTGCGAGAGCGGGTTCAGAAACAGGAGTCTCTACAGTTTAAATTTGTGGACTTTCTCCGGGGGGTGTGATGAACATCTGAATGAGCTCCAATCTGCCATTACCCGGTCGCCTTTGCAACTGCAACTCCAGCCCCTGTACCTGGGATTCCAGGACCTGCTACAGCTCCAATCACCATGCCACTATACTCCGCATTTGGTATTCCTACTCCCTCTCGCTACTTCGGTGCCCCAAAGCTCCGTCGTGGGTTCATTAATTAATTCCAAATACAGCCCTGGAACTTTCCCAACTAAGGTGGCTTTTTTCATCTCCTGGTTGTCAGGAGAGGTTCTTGCTTGGGCTTAGCCCCTCGGGGAAAAGGGCGATCCTATCCTGGGAGATTTCGATGCCTTCCTACAGACCTTCCGCAAGGTTTTTGATGAACCTGGCTGGGCCTCCTGTGCAGCCTCTGAACTCTTAGGCCTATGTCAAGCCTCCCTCACTTTAGGTCAATATGCGGGGAATTTCAGAACCTTGGCGTACGAACTAAATTGGAACAATGACGCCCTGGTGGCAGTTTTCTGGCAGGGTCTCGCAGACCGTAATAAGGACGAGCTTGCTGGCCGGGACCTTCCCCCTACCCTTGATGACCTGGTGTCTCTCTGCGTACAGATTGATATCTGCTTCCAGTAGCGGGCTCGAGAAACTCAGAAAGTCCGGCGTCCCAATAAATTGGCTCCTACCTTCCAAAGGCCCCTCTTCCTACAGTACAGCCTATGCAAGTGGACCGCATCAGAATCTCTGTATTGTGCTGGGGAGGGCCACTACAAGCTCAATTGTCCTTTTAAGGCCCCAAACGCCAGTGCCTAGGGAAATGGGGAGAGGGTTCCCCAGGCAAAACTACTACCTCTCCACCATCCAAAATAACTTTTCCTGTCTGGATTTCTTTCAAGCCCTTGAGACTCCTGCGCTGCTTGAAACTTTATCAGCCAACAACTGGTCTCTGAGCACAACATCCCTGTGGTTCCCATATCCATGCCTTTGGTGGTCTCTGTGGTTAATGGCACTGCTCTACCGGACTGCATCCAGCATACCACCATGCCACTCTCTATGAAACTTGGGGCTCTGCACACTGGGACTATTTCCTTTTTGGTGGTTCCCAAGATGTCTATCCTGTTTTGTTGGGGTTGCCATGGCTGCGTAGACATGCCCCCGTCATTGAATGGAGCACTGGAGACATACTCTCGTGGAGCGCTACCTGTTTCCAGGAGTGTCTTCCCATGCTACTTCCCGTCCAGCAAATCCTTTCTGCTGCTGCTTCACAGCCTAGCTTACCAAGACCATACTAGGGATTTGCTGACATTTTCAGCAAAAAACAGGCTGAAACGCTACCGCCACACTGCCCCTACAACTGCGACATTGACTTGTCTCTGGCTCTTCACCTCCGCGTACCCTCTCTCTATCTCCATCTCCCGGCTTCAGAAACCAAAAAACTTCATTATTATATACCGGATTGGCGAAAGTAGTTCCATCCGACACAGTAGCTTTTTTCAATGCAACGAAGTGCGATGACTCATGCACGCGTATTTTTCTAATTAGTTAAACTTCTCAACTCATATAAGGACGGGCTGTGGGCAGAGCAAGTCCTGGTTTGGACGGCTGCCACTGGCTCTTCCTTCTTTCTCTTCCATTTGTTTATGCTACTAGTAAGTATTGTTTATCTCTACTATAATACTAAACTTAAGCCCTTATTTATTGCACTGGATGGATCAAGGTGTGTGCGTGTGTATATATGTATATATATTTTTTTTTTTTTCATTTAGTCTGGAATTACCCGGGATATCCTTGCTATACTGAAAAGTATCCTCCAAAATTTCCCAATAAAACATGATACTATCTAAGGTATGTTCTTTATTATAAATAATTATTAATTATGAATTTCTTTATTATTATATATTATTACGTGTTAAATTTGCAAACTTATACTGATTATTATGCATTAATCCCTCACAGATTTCATCTTAGAATAGAAGAAAAATATACATGTAATAAAATCCGAGTCAACCTTACTAGATTGTAAGCTCTTTGGGGCAAGGTCCTCTCCTCATGTATCACTGTCTATATTAGTCTGTCATTTGCAACCCCTATTTAATGTACAGCGCTGCGTAATATGTTGGTGCTATAAAAATCCTGTTTGTTATGAATAATAATAAAAATAACCCCTGATTTATTAATTTTTAATTTGTATCCCTTACCTACAGAACAGTCAAGAACCCTAGGATATCATTTTTTTCACTTTTCGTGTATTATTTTTGGGGAGACCACTCTCGTTCATCAATAATCGATTAATAATCATTTTTATATCTTAAAAACTGTCCATATAAAAGACTGAATTGTTTTCCTTATACTTTTCCTCCATTTTATTCTTTTCTCTTATTATATCACTTATTACAATCATATGTTATATTTATTCACAGAACTTTCAACTGCACCATTCCCGTTGTTTAAATTTTCGGTTGAATTCAATAACGCGCTATATATATATATATATATATATATATATATATATATATTACACACACCACACATCTATGCATTAAGACTGGGAGATAATTCCTTTTTATTAGATTTACCAGCATAAATGTATATTTATATGAGGACGAAACACGTCGGGGAGACATTAGGCGTACTTATTGACCCACTTTTGGAAGTTCTATATATGTCAGAGTGTTTTAGTGATCTATGGCTAAACTGTCATAGACATTTTATAATCGATGTTTTGTATAAATATATTTAAGTGTGGGATTGGCTTTTTCCTTTTTTTTTCATCTGAAACTAAGGCCATGTCTGATTATATTCAGGAGAACTTGGAGAGGGGCTTT
Source organism: Pyxicephalus adspersus (assembly GCF_032062135.1). Classification (NCBI taxonomy): domain Eukaryota; kingdom Metazoa; phylum Chordata; class Amphibia; order Anura; family Pyxicephalidae; genus Pyxicephalus; species Pyxicephalus adspersus. The sequence goes on along the minus strand of NC_092869.1, from coordinate 49,299,575 downwards.
ATCCGCAAATCATCATTCCGAGCGGGAGCTGAGTTCTTCTTATATAGAGGTCTGAATAAGATCACAATTAAGAACAAGTATCCGCTGCCCTTAATCTCTGAACTTTTTGACAGACTTCAAGGGGCATCGGTCTTTACCAAATTAGACTTATGCGGTGCCTACAACCTGATCCGCATTCGTGAAGGGGACGAATGGAAGACTGCCTTCAACACCCGGGATGGTCATTATGAGTACTTGGTAATGCCATTTGGGCTCTGTAATGTGCCAGTGGTGTTCCAGAATTTTGTTAATGACATCTTTTGGGACCTCCTGTCTGTCTGTGTGGTTGTCTACGTAGACGATATCCTGGTCTACTCTAAGAATCTACTTACCCACCGCGACCATGTCAAGTTGGTTCTGCAGGGGCTTAGGGAGAACAGACTGTATGCCAAACTTAGGAAGTGCCAGTTTGAACTCTGAGGTTCCATTTTTGGGATACATCGTGTCTGCGCAGGGTTTGCGGATGGACCTTGAAAAACTTTCATTTGTGCTAAATTGGCCACAACCACTAGGGCATAAACCTGTCCAAGAGGTTCCTGGGCTGTAGTTATTACTACCGGCAATTTATTAAGGACTATTCCACTCTGATTGCCCCGATTACAGCTACCGGTATGACCAAGAAGGGTAATAACTGCAAAGTCTAGTCACTGGAGGCGCTCCAGGCCTTTCATCTATTGAAGAAGGCTTTTGCATCAGCTCCTGCCTTGGTTCGCCCTGACACCTCTCAGCCCTTCTTTCTTCCTCTGTTGGAGTGGGCTCAGTTCTTTCCCAGAGGAATGCGGCAGGCAAGCTGGGGTCCTGTGGTTTCCACTCTAAGAAGTTCTCTCCTGCTGAAAAGAACTACTCTATCGGAGACTGCGAGCTTCTTGCAGTCAGACTCGCCTTAGAAGAATGGCGTCACTTACTGGAGGGACCTCGACATCCTGTAATAATATACACGGACACTGACCACAAGAATCTGCAATACTTACAATCTGCACAATGCTTGAATCCTCGTCAAGCCTGGTGGGCACTCTTTTTCTCCAGGTTTGACTTCATACTCACTTATCGTCCAGGTTCCAAAAATATTAAGGCTGATGCCCTTACTCTCTTCTTTAAAAAAGGAGGACCCAGAAACAGAACCCACTTTTGTTATTGATCCTGCTCGAATTATGCCCATGGCTCCAGTCCGACTGGACCTGATTCCTCCTGGGAAATCATTTGTTAAAAAGAGCCAACAGCCTTTGGTTCTTTAATGGGGACATGTTCCAACTTGGCAGGTCACCACGGGCAACACAAAACCCTTGATTTATTCAATCACAAATACTGGTGGCCACATTTGAAGCAGGTTGTCTGTGATTTTATGGCTGCCTGCACTGAGTGTGCTTAGCAGCCTTGCAGATCCCCCTCTGGTCCTTTGCACCCACTTCCAACCCCTGAACTACCATGGACTCATATCTCCATGGATTTTATAACCGATCTTCCGTCCTCTGATAGGTTCACCACAATATGGGTTGTGGTAGAAAGATTTTCTACAATGGTCTATTTTTTCCCTTCCTGGTCTTCCTGCTGCTTCCACTTTGGCTAAAATCTTCCCTAAGGAAGTCATCCGCCTTCATGGGTTACCATCACACATAGTGTCTGACCGTGGAGTGCAGTTCACTTCCCGTTTCTGGCGAGCCCTCTGTCACCTGTGGGATATCAAGCTAGATTTCTCTTCGGCCTACTACCCCCAGTCTAACGGGCAAACGGAGAGGACGAACCAATCGCTGGACCAATATCTCTGTCTGTACGTCAACTCCCAGCAAAACAATTGGTCTGACCTACTGCCTTGGGTTGAGCTGGCTCACAACAACCACTCCAGGGAGTCTGCAGATCACAGCCCTTTCTTCATTGTCTCCGGTCCTCACCCCAAGCTCCCTGCTCCTGTTCCTGCACCGTCGGACGTTCCTGCTGCAGCCGCTACTGCTGACCACTTTGGGCAAGTTTGGAGAGAGGTTCAAGAGACTTTAAAATGCTCCTCCCTATGCTACAAGAAATGGGCTGACAAGAAAAGATCCCCTGCACCTCAGTTTTCCCCTGGCAATAAGGTCTGGCTTTCCACATAAAACATTTGGCTACGGATGCCCTCTCCCAAGTTGGCTCCGCCTTTCATTGGTCCTTTTCCTGTCATGTCTCAGATTAACCCCGTTTTGTACAAGTTGAAACTGTCCCCTTCTCCTAAGATCTAATATTCCTTTCACGTTTCACTCCTTACACCGGTTATTTTCAATAAATTCTCTAAGAAGAATATACCCTCTGGACCTGTCCTTGCTGCTTCAGAAGAAGAATATGAAGTAGAACAGATTTGAGACTCCAGACTCATCTGGGGATCATTGCAATATTTAGTGCATTGGAAAGGCTACGGCCCTGAAAAGCAATCCTGGGTTCCTTGTGAGGATCTCCTTGCACCCTTCTCAGGGAGTTCCATGCCAAGTTTCCCAACAAGCTCCAGAGGGGCCAGGATGGCGGGGGCCCTAAGAGAGGGGGTACTGTTACAGATCCTTGCAGGTCCAGGGGATCTGTGCTCCTTCAGTGCCACTCCCCTGCTTCTTAGGGTTTATCTCTTCAGCTCACTTCCTGGTCCATGTCATGTGACTCCGTCAGCTGCTCCACTACCTCAAAGGACTTGAGTGTTTCACAGACGCGCTCCCCCTGCTGGTGGAGGCGTTAACACCACCAACCTCTAGCCTCCAGAACCCCCTATGGTGGTAGAATAGGATGCAGCAGGTCACATGGCTCCACTGTTCACATGACCTGCCCTTAAAAGAAAGTGATGGGCAACAGGAAGTTGCCTGAACAAGGTGTTCTTTTAGCTCTGCTTCCAGGTTCTTGTTTTTTGATTCTCTTGCTTCTGTTTCTTTGTGTACCGACCTTGGCTTGACCTTGACTACTCCTGATCGCTGCCTGCCCTGACCTCGAGTACTCCTGATCCCTGCCTGCCCTGACCTCACCTCTGGCTTGCCTGACTACTCTCTGCGCCTTGCTCTGGTATCACATCTTGTTCCTGCCTGTCAGCAGTCACCTGCCTCTGCGTGCGCAGGGGCTGCAACCTGGCAGTTGCTCGCAGCACAACACCCTCACCTCTAAAGGCTCTAGTGAAGACCGGGCAGCTGCTTACACTCTGCGCCCTGTGCACGTTTCTTCCAACTGAGCTGGTGACACAGGATCCACCATCCTGCCGTGCAACACCGTGACAGTTTCTTCAGGCCATGGACCCCGCTGACATTCCTTTGCCTGATTCCATGCAGGATCTGCAAGAGTGGATTCAGAAACAGGAATCTCTTCAGATAAAAGTTGTGGAATTCCTCCGGAGGTGTGATTAACGTCTGAATGAGCACCAATCTGCTAATACCAGTCTACTTTGCGACTGCAAGTGCAGCCTCTGTACCTGGGAGTGCAGTACCTGCTACAGTTCCAGCCACCATACTCCGCACTTTGTATTCCTACTCCCTCCAGCTACTCCGGTGACCCCAAGCTGTGTCGTGGGTTCATTAATCAATTCCAAAAACAGCTTGAATTGCAGCCCTGGAACTTTCCCACAGATTGAACTAAGGTGGCTTTCTTCATCTCCTGGTTGTCAGAAGAGGCTCTTGCTTGGGCTTCCCCCCCTCTAGGAAAAGGGCGATCCTATCCTGGGAGATTTCAATGCCTTCGTACAGACCTCCTGCAAGGTCTTTGATGAACCTGGCCGGGCCTCCTATGCAGCCTCTGAACTCTTGGGCCTACGTCAAGCCTCCCTCTCGGTAGGTCAATATGCGGTGAAATTCAGAACCTTGGCATCGGAACTAAATTAGAACAATGACACCCTGGTGGTAATTTTCTGGCAGGGGCTCGCGTGCCATATTAAGGACAAGCTTGCTGGGTGGGACCTTCCCCCTACCCTTGATGTCCTGGTGTCTCTCGTATGGATTGATATCTGCTTCCAGGAGCAGGCTCGGGAAACCCAGAAAAAGGATGCGGCTGATGAGGGTAGGCCTGCAGGGGGGGGGGGGGGGGGGGGGGGGGGGGGGGGGGGGGGGGGGGGGGGGGCTGTGGTCAGCAAGCAGGGCCACTGGGTGGAAAAAGTAAATTTGGAGGAAGTTGCCGTTTCAAGCACAAGTGGTCTGGTTGCGAGGGGAATCATGGGTTGTCGGGGACGTGTGGGGAGAAGGTAGTGGAAAGTTTCAGGACATCGGTAAAGATCGAAAGGATGTGCCCCTTTTTAAATAAGTACCCGGATTTAGAAGCAGCTAGGATTCTGGGTGAGGGGTTTTCAATTGGTTTTCAGATTCCATGTATCATGGTGGGGGGGGGGGGGATCCGAGTGAGGCTGGAAATTTGCGGTCAGGATATCTGGATATGGTAAAAGAAAAAATGGCCAAGGAGGTAAGTTTGGACAGGATGAGCGGGCCGTTTAGGCTGCCCCTGGTGGAGGGATTGGTGGTGTCACTGTTGGGGCTAGTACCCAAAAAGGAGGCGGAAAAGTCAGGCTGATTCATCATTTGTCATTTCCACCGGGGGAGTCGGCGAGTGATGGGATATCAGCCCAGAGTTATGCACGGTGGCATACACTTCCTTTGACTTGGCTATAAAGTGGGTGCATCGGTATAGGGTGGGGGGATTGATGGCAAAGGAGGACATTGAGGCCACCTTTTGGTTACTGCCGGTGCATGCAAACTCACTGAAGTTTTTAGGCTGCAAATGGGGGGGGGTACTTTGTGGACCTCTGCCTCCCAATGGGGTGTTCTATTTCTTGTGCCCTATTCGAGAAATTTAGCACCTTTCTGAAATGGGTGGAGTCAGTCATCTATTATTTGGATGACTTTCTCCTCATAGGTCGCCCAGGCACTTCTGGGTGTAGGGTTTTGTTGGCAGAGTGTTTTGGCATTCCGTTGGCGGGTGACAAGACAGAGGATCCAATGACGGTCCTGACTTTCCTTGGCATTGAGCTTGATTCTGTGGCCATGGAGAGTCGGCTGCCGTTGGATAAGTTGGGTGCTCAGAGGAGGTCAGGATGGCTTGTGGTAGGCGTAAGATGAAGTTGTGGGAGGTTCAGTCTCTGCTAGGAAAGTTTAATTTTTCCTGCAGGGTTGTCAGGATAAGCAGGGTTTTTTGTAGCAGGTTAGCAGCTGCAACGGTGGGGGTAAAAGCTCCATCTCTTTTTGTGCGGCTCAGTGGGGAGGTAGGAGCAGATTTGGAGGTGTGGAAGACATTTTTGGGGGATTTTATTGGTTGGGCTTTGTGGTTGGAGGGGCCAGTTGATGCGGTGGATCTTGAGCTCTATACAGATGCAGTGGATTCAACAGGCTTTAGAGTGTACTTTCAAGGTAAGTGGTGTGCTGGTGGGTGGCCCCAGCAGTGGGTGGATACTGAGTTGGTCAAGAACTTGATTGTACTAGAGCTTTTCCCGATAGTCTTGGCGGTTGAAATATGGGGGGCGGAGTTGGCGAATAAGAAGGTGCATTTTCACTGCGATAAGCTTGGGGTGGTGCAGGCCATTATTAAGTGTACAGTTTCATCGGCACCAGCGATACGTTTGTTGAGACTATTGGTTTTGAATTGTTTGCAGCACAACGTTTTTCTGTTTGCGAGGCATATCCCAGGGGCGTGCAACATCATTTCCAGTGGGACACGTTTTGCGCATTGGCCGCAGAGGTGGTGCCCTTGTCCGAAGGGGTTGTGGAAGATTGCACTGAGCTAATCGGCAGTTTAATTCGGAGGTCGGTGAGTGAGAGGACCTGGGGGGCGTACGCAGCAGTATGGCAGTGAAGTGGTTTATGTGCGCACGTAGGAGGGGAGGTGGGGGGTTTCAGATAATCTGGACAATAGACAACTAGCGGGGATGGCATTCTGGTTCAAGTTGCAGAGTTTGAGAGATGTCACTAAAGACTTCAAGATGTCACTACGGTGCAACAGGCGGGAAAGGGTTACAGGAGGGGTAAGGGGGTAGAAGACACCAGGAGGCCAGAGTCTTTTGTCCTTTTGCAGGGTTTGGTGGGCAAGCTTCAAAAGGTTTGCAATGGAAATTACGAGAGGATATTGTTTAGAGCAGCCTTTGTTATGGCCTTTTTTGGGGCCATGCGGGTGAGTAAATTGGTTAGCCCATCCAATCATAGGGCTGGGGGGGTTTAGTGGAGGATGTGCTGGTTGGTGCAAGTAAGGTGAGTTTGGCGTTCATGCGGTCTAAGACAGACCAGTTGGGGCAGGGTTTTACAGTGAATTTGTTCAGGATATGGGGGGAAATCATCAGTTTGTCGGGTAGCGGCAATAATGGAGTTACAAGAATGTAGGCAGGGGGTGGGTGGCCCTCTTTTAATACACAAGGACGGCACCTTTTTATTTAAATTCCAATTTGTTGTTGTATTTAGGCAGTGTTTGGGTTTGTTGGGGGTGAACCAGTTTTGGCTTTTCTTCTCGTTCTTTCCGGATTGGGGCGGCTACTGAAGCGGCAAGGTGGGGTTTGGGTGAAGAAATAATTTGTAGGATTGGCAGATGGGAATCCAGAAGGTTTCGGCTGTATATCAGACCGCACTTCTTAAGAGGTTGGGATGTAAGGGCATGTCTTGGGGGGGTTTGGGTGACTTTTTTGGTTCCTTTGCTGTTGGCATTCTTTCTTTATTAGGTGGCCACTTGTATTTAGTATGGATCATCGGGCACTTCTATGTCTGGTGGGGTGCGAAGAGAGAGGAGGTGCAACCAGAAGAGCGACAGCTGGGCCCTCCTAGGTCTGAGGCAACTGTACAGTGGATTGGCATTTTGGGTATATTATGGGGTAGGGTGGTCCCATAGATCAGGCAGTTTGCGACGATGGATAAAACCCCGGATGTGGTAGTCATCCATGCGAGGGGTAATGATATGGGACGGCGGGCTATGAGAGACCTGATTAGGGACATTAGGCTGGACTTCTTGTGCTTGAGGGTGGTGGAATCCCCTGGGCTGGTTCTAGTATGGTCGGATATGGTGGCCAGGACCAGCTGAGGAGGGGTCAAGTCTGTGGAAAGGGTCAATAAAGCCCAAATAAAAGTAAACAAGGAGGGAGGCAGATTTGTGCAAAGGTATGGGGGGATTGTGGTCCAGAATAGGGAGCTAAAGTAGGAAACCTGGCGCTTTTTGCGCAGGGACTGAGTGCACCTCAATGCATTGACATGTGGTTCCTTGGACTCCAAGATGGTGTATGGAAAGCAATTCGGGTGTGGAGGGGCGCACAGGCATGAGATTACCCGTCTGTGGTTGAGGTCTGGAAGAGTATGAGTCCTGGGCGGTAATAGGTGGAAGGGCAACCCATTAGTAGGGTGACCCTTTAATGTGTTCGTGGGCAGCCCCTGAGGTGGAGCTGGGCGGGTAGGGGCTGGTGCGGTTTAATTTAACGGATATCTATGGTGTAGGTGGACTGTTCCTTACCCAGACCTGCAGCCCTGTGGTTTAAGTTTAGTTCAATTGGTTGGTTTTAAAAAAGGAGGATTCTTGTTTACACTGTGGTTTTATATTGGAGATAGTATTAACCACCTAAGCGTTACACTGAGGTCTAGATTTCTGTACCAAAAGTGATCCACTGTTTTTCATGAAATTTTTTTTTAAATTGTAGACCTGTAAC